>NC_058051.1:24798954-25073954 GCF_020085105.1 Siniperca chuatsi | reverse complement strand
CTGCTTGCTTGCTAATGTGTAGCTATAGTTATTGCCTCCCAGTGGTGGAAAAAGTATTCAAATCTTTTAACGGTAAGTTGCATTAGCAATACCATACAGTGCACAATTATTCAATTATAAAGCCCTACATTAAAATGTCACTAAAGTAACACTCAAGTAACGTTTATTAGCAATGAAAAAATATTTATGTATCCAAATTGAAAGTCCTGTTCCTGAAGAAAGGACCCTATCAGTCCATTTTTATTAGTTTACCATATGTTTTGCATAAAATTCTTTATCTGTTGACTACAGCTATCAGACAAATGAAATAAATTAGTATAGAGTATAATAATTACCTCTAAAATGCAGGGAAAATATCACAAATTGGACATACTCAAGTTAACAGTACAGTGCTTGAATATACTTTACATCTTTGTTTCTCAGCCTTTCTAACTCACACCAGTAACATCAAATATTCTTTATTTCTGTCACTATGCAACACAAAGTCTTCTGTTTGAATCTGACACCCATTTAATGCACACATATATACACTAAACACTCATAGTAAGTGCTCAGTGTGCAAATGATGTAGTGAAGGGTGACTTGTCTATCTATTTTAGATTCCTGGAGTAGTTTGAGATCTTTGAGAGATTCTCAAGGCATCATGGCTCCCAAGGACATAATGACCAATTCCCATGCCAAATCCATCCTCAATGCAATGAACTCACTTCGCAAGAGCAACACACTCTGCGATATCACTCTGAGGGTGGAGAACACAGATTTTCCAGCTCACCGAATTGTCTTGGCTGCCTGCAGTGACTACTTTTGTGCCATGTTCACCAGTGAGGTAACGCTAAAAAAGTTGGAGTACTCAGTGCTAACAAAGAAACACATTGAAATGTTACCATTATTTACCTCTACAAAGTATGTTACATATGGTTTGATAGAATTAAGATTATAAGGGAAACGATGCCCCAGTTACATATCTGAATATGATGTTTATTCTTCACTCTGGTTTTGTTTTTTGTTTTATTTTTTGCTTTTCTGAGAAGCTCTAAGGCAGTGTTACTAAAGAAGACACAGTTGACAAGACAATTATGGGCAGTTGGTTCAAGATGATACCCAATGCTTATAACTAATCCCGAAACGATATGTTTCTTGTCATTATACCTGATAGTCTCTGTTTTTGTGGCCCTGCAGCTTGCAGAGAAGGGGAAATCTTTTGTCGACATCCAGGGGCTCACTGCATCGACTATGGAGATCCTGTTGGACTTTGTCTACACAGAGACTGTGTTAGTCACAGTGGAGAACGTACAAGAACTGCTTCCTGCAGCGTGTTTGCTGCAGCTCAAAGGTAAGTTTAGGAGTGCCTGCTGTATCTTGATTTGAAAAGTGTGTGCTTAAGCCAGCTGATATCCTTGTGAATATTGGCAGAGGGTATCTGCATGTCTTGAAAAGTCTTAAAAAGCATTGAATTCAGTTTCCTCTGAAAAGGTCTTAGAGGGTATGAAAAAGTCTTGCATTTAATTTATTTACTTGCCTGCTGTAGGCAGTAATGTTAATTATAAAATGTTTTTGTATATGATTGCATGTTGGGAGACGTATACACCTATAAACTAAAAGTGGGATTGTTGTGGCAGTAGATTGTGGGTTTTGGATCCTTTTTTGTGGAGTTTCAGTCAGCACCATCTGACCTGTAGCAAACAGTGTCACTACTGCTAGCTACAGTAGCAAGGAAGCTCATTGTCAAATGGCAAATATAGATTTTAGCAGAAACTTAAATGAATCAATCATTTTAAATTGGTTAATCCATCCATCCCTTTTATGCCGCCTACCCGAGTCTAGGTCATGTTAATTTAATTAATCATATTATCAGGAATTATTGTTATATACTGCTGGGGAGTAATGAAAAAATGTGATATATCAATAAATAATTCTAGGCCATAACGTTTTTTCCATCATACTTTCAAACTTTGGCCGGTAAGATCGTGAAACAGGTATTAAATTGCATTCTATGTGGTATTAAAAAGGTCTTTAAAAGTCTTAAATTTAACTTTGTGAATCCTGCAGCAACCGTGATTCACGGTGGCATGGCACCACTTTTCAAATATAATGGCTTTGGCATTTCAAAATTAAGAGTTGTTGAGTGACATGAGAGTCATGTCTATCAGGATTTAGCTGAATTTGAACGATACATGTGTGTATATACAAATGTATCTTTGTTTTCCTCAGGGGTGAAAAGAGCATGTTGTGATTTTTTGGAGAGTCAGCTTGATCCCTCCAACTGTCTGGGTATTCGTGACTTTGCCGAAACTCACAATTGCCTTGACCTGATGCAGGCCGCCGAGCTCTTTTCCCAGAAGCATTTCTCCGAGGTAGTTCAGCATGAGGAGTTCATGCTGCTCAGCCAGACCGAAGTTGAAAAGCTTATAAAATGTGATGAAATCCAGGTAGGAAAACTGGATGTCACTGTCATTTGTACTTTTTTGGTGTTATTGTCAGTTGTACTATGGATGCTGCTTGATATGAAAACTATGGATAACTAAATATGTTATTTGAAATACCTGAAACCATAACGCCATATCTGCTTCCCATTATATCTGTGTACTGTATATAACTACTGTAATTGTAATGGTTAGAAGTGGTGTTAAGGTGCCTGAAAATCAACTTAACTAAAATAGTATAGTGTTAACTGAGCTTGACTTTCACAGCTTTCTTATTGTCTTTCAAACACCTGAGTGCAACAAAGAAAAGCATGTACCAACCTGCTGTAATCTCAGTCAGTGCCCCCCTCCCAATTACAGTCACTTTTGCAGAGTGACAATGAAATTGCAGAGAAGAAAACCTGATTTAAGTTTGCCTTTGTGCTCAGGAAATTCCTGTTCCCAACCACATGCCTTGCTTTGTGAAAACAGTTATTATCACATGAAGATTTATAGATCATCAATTCTCTGAAATGGTTCTTCCTGTCATTTTTTGTTGTTTTTAGAATAAAACTAGACCATACATGTAAATCACAGTCACGCATAATTTGCCCTCAGTAAAACCTTTCTCTTTGTGTCATCTTTCTCATGTGATTTTAGGGTGAGAATTTATGGCTCGTTTTACCTTTAGCAGACTTTGAAGAGAACATTGTTGCCCACTGTAAAAATAAAAAAAAATTAATTGCAATTGCTGAACAGTTAATGATAATACTTATAGATAGACGGCTTAGCTACAGTGGTTGCATCACTAATGAATATTGTGCAACATCTTTAACTGCAGTTGTCAGATAATTGTTTGATTAATATGTGGATTTACTGTCTTTTAATGTAGCTGTAATTCTTCTTACCGTATATGCTGTGTGTATGTAGGTGGACTCAGAGGAGCCTGTATTTGAAGCTGTGTTAAACTGGGTCAAACACAACCGAAAAGAGCGAGAGCCCTATCTGCCAGACATGCTTGAGTTTGTTCGAATGCCGCTTCTGACCCCCCGCTACATTACAGATGTCATTGATGCTGAGGTGAGCCAAGCGACACACAGCAGGTTATTGTGTAAACATACGGCAAGCTTCCAATGAAGGATTATGTGTTGCCGTATATATATTACAGTTGCCACCATCATTAAGCAAGTTTTGATACGTTTTAGCCCCTCATTCGGTGTAGCCTGCCATGTCGAGACCTTGTTGATGAAGCCAAGAAATTCCACTTAAGACCGGAGCTGAGGAGTGAGATGCAGGGCCCACGCACACAAGCAAGATTAGGTAGGAATCCTGTTTTAAATAGCTATATGCATGCCTCCTATATACCTACTTTGTAATCCACACTGATAATAAATACATTTTCATTCGTCTTCTTTTCAGGTGCCAAAGAAGTCCTGTTGGTTATAGGTGGGTTTGGCAGCCAACAATCGCCAATAGACATAGTTGAGAAATATGATCCGAAAACACAAGAATGGAGCTTCCTTCCTGTAAGTGTTGAATATTTGAAAGAGAGCCTTGTGATTTTATTTTTTTATCTCAGTGGATTTGGCTAATACAGACAGGTATGTTTTGAACAGAACATTGCACGGAAAAGGCGCTATGTCGCCACAGTGTCTCTCCACGATCGTGTTTATGTGATCGGAGGCTACGACGGTCGGTCGAGGCTCAGCTCCGTGGAGTGCCTGGACTACACAGCAGACGAGGACGGTGTTTGGTACACCGTCGCCACCATGAATGTGCGTCGTGGCCTTGCTGGAGCCACAACACTCGGAGGTGAGCGAGCTTCTGTGCCAAATGACTCACGCCTTCACCGGTGTTGCCTTTCTGTGAAATCCCCTTTCTTCTAAGGCATATTTTAACAACACTGTTGTGATTTTTCCATTTTGTTCCATCTTATTTGGCTCTCAACAGACATGATCTATGTTGCCGGTGGCTTCGATGGCAGCCGGCGTCATACCAGCATGGAGCGATACGACCCAAACATCGACCAGTGGAGCATGCTGGGAGATATGCAGACAGCTAGAGAAGGAGCTGGTCTGGTGGTGGCCAGTGGGCTAATATACTGTCTAGGTATGGACAGATAGTCTAGATGTCTCAGTCTTCGATAACTTTGTGACATAATACGGTCATATTACGACTGCAACACATGATTTTTTTTTTCATTATCAATTAATTTCTGATTGTTTTCTTAACTAATCATTTAATCTTTTTGTCTATAAAATGTCAGAAAATATACTTTCCAGAGCCCACGGTGTTGTATTCAACCCAAATACATATAGTTTACCATCATATAGGGAAAAGAAAAGCAGCAAATCCAAGTCATTGTGCTTGAAAAATATCTGAAATGATTAATTCATTATTGTAATAGTTGACAGTTAATTTTCTTACCATCGACTAACTGATTACCATATTGGCCCAAATGTAAGACAACCCAGATATACGACGACAACCCCCCTCCTCCCTTTTCCAGCACCTGTTTTTAGAAAAAGACTTTTTGAAGATACAACATACTTTCGCATTAGTCCTGTTGGGAAAGTTTCTCTCAGATAACATTAATCTAAGGAGAAGAGAGTCCTCATCCTTGAAACCTTTTCTATTGTAAAAGTGAAACATAAAATAATACCATTAAAGCAAACAAAAATCCCACAGTCACATACTCACTTTCTCCTGTCAGGCTCTTGAAAGCAGCCAAATTCTCAAGAAGTAAGCATTTTTCAGACTTTTTGTCTGTGTAATTCTTGGCTGCTTGACTGATGCAGTTCACGGTCCATTTCTGCAGTAAAGACGTTGGGATACACTTGGGACTCGTTTTCACTTGTCATGAATTTCATCCCCTCAGAAACTCCTGTAGGTTTAACTGGGCTAACAAAATACGCTGATGGTTGATTAACTCTAAATGACAGACTTGAAGACATTTGAAACCTTATCTGTTTACACCTCTTAAAGAGGGAAAACAAGGAAATTATGCATACCAAAAGAAATGTGGAATGAACTATTTAACACAACCTAGCAACATTAAGGCTACGAACAACCCATAATGCAACACTCTCTGTAAGACCCAGTGGCACTCTCTCCATTCAAAAACAATATATCTGATGTTGTGAATACATAAATGTCAAGTCCTGGAATATGGTACAATCCCACGTTTTCAAACACAGTTTTCCAGAAAAAGATATTTTCTTATATTTGGGCCAATACAATAATTGACTAACCATTTCAGCTCTAGCTCATATTGCGAAAATGTAGTAAACTTGTCAAGGGCTGCAGCTACCGATTATTTACATTAGCGATTAATCTGACAGTTATTTCCTTGATTAATCGGTTCATCTTTTGGTTTATAAAATGTCACAATTTACTATGGGGTAAGATAGAGGATGTCATCAGTTTGCTTGCTTTGTCCAATCAATCCTCCAAAATCCAAAGATTTTCAATTTACTATCACACAAGACAAAGAAAAGCAGAAAATCCTAACAAAGTTGGAACTGGTATTGGAATTTTTGCTTGAAAAACAATAATCAGAATAGTTGCAGATAATTTTTCTGCCAGTCGATTAATTGAATAACACAGCTCTACACTTGTCATTTCCCTGATACTTCCTTATAGGTGGATACGATGGACTAAATATCCTGAATTCAGTGGAGCGGTATGACCCACACACAGGCCACTGGACAAGTGTTACACCGATGGCCACCAAGCGGTCAGGTAGGTGAGAAAAAAGAATGAAGTAAAATATCACAAGTAATTGTGCGTGTTACTGTTTATCTGAGACTCTTCTACTGATTTCAGGGGCTGGTGTGGCTTTACTCAATGACCACATCTATGTAGTGGGAGGCTTTGATGGTGTTTCACACCTCGACTCTGTTGAGGTCTACAACATCAGAACAGACTATTGGACCACTGTAGCCAGTATGACCACTCCTCGATGTTACGTAGGAGCAACCGTTCTCCGAGGACGTCTCTACGCCATCGCCGGGTAAGAGAGGGTGTCCTAATGTCCTTCTTTCTGTGACAGTGGGTTTTAAAGGATAGGTTCGAATTTCTTCCAAGTTTATTTTCATACAGCACCCACGTGTATGTTGCGAGACTTATGGGTCGCTGTCCCTGTTCCTCCTCTCCATACTGGCCCAGAAGTGATATCCTGCAAAAATGCATCCTGAAGTTTAGCCAAAGCTAATCTGAGGCTTCAGCGGTCTTAATTAGCCAAATCAAGTGTAGGTTTATTGCCGGTGTTTTGTCCCGGCAATTCAACTAACAGGACGATTCCCTCCACCGCAGCTGAGCAAGGAAACACTGTCCAGGGAAACAGAACAAGGGAATTTTCTACAAAAAAAGACACTCACTTGAACTCAGATGGCTCAAGCTTCATATTTGCTTTGGCTAAACTTAACAATTTTTTTGCACGGAACAAGGACTGTGGATTTTGTTCCTGATTTCTTACTGTGTAGTCGGGGAACAAGGGGATCTCCTCATGGCCAGTATGGAGAGGAGAAATCATTACAGAAACCAATGACTCTCTCAATGCCACAAAGTATTGTATTATGGTAAACTTTGAAAAAAATCCGAACCTGTCCTTTTAAATGTAGGATAGATTGAACATAGATTTTCAATAATTCATTGCACATTTGAAAGAATTTCAATGGTTGAACCAAATAAAATAGAGTGTATGTGTATGAGTGTAGACACATACTGTAATTAAATACATGCAAGGGCACATTCCCGATTGATTTACTTTGTAACATGAATGCTGTATTTCTACTATTTATCTGGTGATTGTTGATTGCCGTTGTTATAACAGAGCAGTAAAATCCTTCCTCGTAGTATTTTAACCCTCTGTGCAGCGTTTTTGGCGTCTGATAAGCCTTCATACTCATATAACTGTCACTCAAACTGGATTTCCTGGATCATATTTTTTTGTCTCACCTCACTTTGTTTCCTCTGGACAGCGTTTCCTGTTGAGCTGCAGTGGGGGAATAGTAACAAGAAGAGGAAATGTACTAAAAAGAGAGTAATTTTATCTAACTCAGACTGTTAAAGCCTCATATAAACATTTGAATATATTTTTGCACAGAACAAGGACTGTGGATTTTGTCTCCCTTCACTTAACTTGAAAATGCTTAATAAGAGATCTCATAATTGCCAGTATGAACAGGAGGAATTATTACAGCAAGCAAAACCTGTTTCAGTGTTCATATGGGCACCTGTCTGTTGTGTGGTATAAGAGTTATATGAGCTACAGACACAAGCTGCAAGTGTATTTTAACACTCTGTCTGTAGGTAATGTATCTGTTTCATGATTAAGTTAAGCAAATTTGATCTTCTTTTTCTCTTATCTTGTACAACATTACAGTGTAGAGAAGTGCTGATTGTTGTGGTTAAAACTCTCAGTTCCTCTCTATTTGTCTCACATCTCCCTCTAGATATGATGGGAACTCTCTTCTCAGCAGTATTGAATGTTACGACCCGGTTATCGACTCCTGGGAGGTTGTTACTTCAATGGCAACACAGCGGTGCGATGCAGGCGTCTGCGTTCTACGAGAAAAGTGATCTTTGCTAAGAACAAGAGCCACAAAAGGAAACGCAGACAGGAGGAGACTAGGATGCAGCTAGACTAAAATGCCACTAAAACAGAGCCACAGAGGGAGATGTTTGTTCGCCAGTATGCAAATAGGTACTCTCAAATGAATAAGCGCAGCAGTTTGGGCTGCCTCCCCTACTGGATGGTCAACCCTCCGACACCTGGACTGTGCAACAGAGATTCAGCTTCGCCGTGGTAGACTTCACCTCAAAAGAGGCCTCCAAGGAGCCCATCACCACTTGCATGACTCTCTTCGGTGGTACTTGTTGCTGTCTTACCTGTGAGATTATTTTTTCAGTTTGTCTTCAAAGTGCAATATATTTCTACTCATCACAAGAAAACATAAAAAGAAGGAGCCAAATTAAGCTCCAGTTGCTGCTATATGCCTTATGGCTTTGGCCTACATCAAACAGTGAACATCCATGTTGCCTCCCATTAGACTTTGATGATAGTTACAGTACATTGGCTTATTATCGAGTGTACTCATTCGGCATTTGCAAGGTCATTAATGAGTCAGTAATTCAACCCTTTTTGTAATTCTTCCTGTGAACAGTGCTTTTAGATTCAAATCACTTTAATACAAAAGGTTTAATACTTACTGTTGCTCTCAGAAGATATATTTAGAGATAAATATTGTTTTAGAAAATGACTGAATTGTACCAGTTGACTGATTATTTTGTCCCTCCGTCTGGCACAATTGGAAAAATCACAAAATAGTAAGTATGAGGTGCATGTGATTTGTTTTTCTTCCTCAGCTTATAAATTTGGACGTGTACATGTAGGACACAAAGTCATAACATCACTGTTGCCTGGGAAGTGAATAAACACACTGAGAACTGACACTTTTTATCTGTGGTGCATCTTCTCAGTCTGTAAACGCCTGTTTAGTGATGCAGAGAGACAAAACGCTGTATATTCACTTCACACGTTGTCAGCTGAGTCAGTGGCATCTCTGGGTAAGCAAAGTCATCATTCACATCCGCAGAGCAAATGTGTAGAATCATCCATTCACTCGGAGCAGTTTAACAGTTTGATGTCTCCAAATTCACCAAACTGTAGAGGGTAGACGCATCAATTTTATCCCTGTACAACTTAATGTGTCCATTTGAACATATGGAAACAGTAAAAACTGAATGACCACATGTCACCAAATTACTGGTTTCACTGTCCAACCTCCCAATGTTTTTTATTTTAATAAGAATAAGCATTTAGTGATGGCTCTATTGGGTCTTTGCATAGTATTCTTTCAAAAACTGGATTCTTATGAAAACTGGATTCTTTATTCATTCTCCCCAGAGAGTGAATCCAACTAACTTTGGTGACCCCCTCACTTTTCTTTTCTCCAACACCACCATGAGGTTGACATTTGTGGTTTTGAGTGAAATGTCTCAGAAACTCTTGGATCGATTTGATATGAAATTTGGTACAAACATTCATGTCCCCCTCAGAATAAATTCTAATAACTTTGATGATCCCTTAACTTTTCATCTAGGGCCATCGTCAGGTCAAATTTTTAATCTGTCCAATACTTTGGTTTATGACTAAATACCTGCAAATAAAATGACATTTCCATCAGCCTCAGCTGTACTTGTGTACACATCTTTTACTTAAGTAAAAGTACCAGTACAACAATGTAAACATACTCCATTACAAGTACAAATCCTACATTCAAAGTTCTACTTAATGTACATAAGTATTATTAGCAAAATGTACTTAAAGTAAAAGTACTTGTTCTACAGAAAAATTACCCCTGTGACTCATATTATTATTAATTAGATTAATATTTTACTGTAGTAGCTGTTGTTGCGGTGGAGCTACTTTTCATAAATAAATCTGGGGGGTTGTGAGATGACTAATGGGGTAAGAAAGAAGGGAAAACAAAGTTCTGCTGCACAAATTAGAAATGTCACAAGGGGCCCCAACTAGACACTGCTTTTTTATAAGGGGTCCCAAGCCAGAAAGGTTGGGAACCACTGGTTTAATCTTGGACAGTGTATTTTACAATTTGAACTAGTAACTAAAGTTATCAAATAAATATAGTGGAGTAAAAAGTACAATATTTCCCGCTGAAATGTGGTGACATAGAAGTATAAAGTAACAGAAAATGGAAATGCTCAAGTCATGTGTACCTCAAAATTGCACTTAAGTACACTTGAATAAATGTACTTAGTTACTTTCCACCACTGCTAAACATTAGCATGTTAGCATGCTGGTGTTAGCATTTAGCTCGAAGCATTGCTGTGCCTGCAGCCTCACAGGGCCGTTACATTTGGTGAATGTAAATAGTATGTCTCCCAGGGTGTCACCCTCCAATCACCAAATTTGTTTTCATTATCTGATGGCTAAATGGAGCTCTGTGGGACACCATTCCTGATGTTTCCTGAAAAAGAAAGATCTCATGTTTACCAAACTAATAACGCTGGCAAAATACCTCACCATACAGGAAAGCTACCTCAGTCTTATCAAGGCAAAGCTTTGTCTGATTTACTGAATGCTGAATTGATCTATCAGATACTGTTACACCCTTGTTTCCTAAGAAAAGCCTCCTTTCCAACAAATGAAACATTTAAAAACATCTCACCATACAGGATGGTTTCTTTCAGTATGTCTCTTTTGATAAAGGGAAACATTAAGATTGAACAGAAGGTAAGTTTGCACATTCACCAAATAATAAAACATCTCAGAATAAATACACTTCACAATCTGTACTTTCATGTACAATTTTAAACATTAAAGACACTAATACACAACAGGGTGATACAGTACAGAGGAGTTTCAATGTGCATATAAGCTCTTTTACTGGTTGTTGACCGTATTATAACTTTACACTTGTAATGATGTCAATGGTGGAAAGTAACTAATTACATTGACTTAATTACTGTACTTAAGTACAATTTTGAGGAACTTAGTATTTCCATTTTGTTACTTTACACCTCTACTCCACTACTATTCAGAGGCAAATATTGTACTTTTTATTTGATAACTTTAGTTACCAGTTACTTTGCAGATTCAGACTAATAATACAAATACAAAATATAATCAACAAATAAATTATGATCTATTATTAAGTTACCCAGCAGTATATATAGTAAAAAAATAAGCCCCACCTTTGCAAGCTGCATCATTAAAGTAATATACATAATACTGCATCAATAATTATAATTCAATAATATACATTATTCTGAAATGGGCCATTCTGCATAATGAGTACTTTTACATTTTGTACTTTAAGTATATTTTGATGAATAGTTTTACTTAAGTCAGATTTTGAATGCACTTTTACTTGTATTTACTTGTAGTATGTTTACACTTTGGTATTGCTACTTTTACTTAAGTAAAAGATTTGAGTACTTCTTCCACCACTGCCAGTGACGCAATGCTGAATTGAGTCAGATGCATAAATATGAATTCAAATGTGACAGATGACCAGTCTAATTTTCTCTCCAAATTTTCTTTCTTGTGCAGTAACAAGCAAAAAGTGACAATTGAGAGAGGAAACTTATCATCCCTCCCTCCATCTATCTTCTCCCTCCTCCTCCGTCTAAAGCCTGAATAAGCACCGTCAGACAGACACACCTGCGGATATAAAGAGTGGCTGGCAGCAGGCAGGACAGAGCAGAGCAGCGCTGTGTTGGTGGAGACAAGTTACCTGTCCCGCAGCAGAGGAACTACAGTCTGTCTGGAGCCTTGCTGACGGATAAACTTACAGTATCCTGCACCAAAGCAAACTACTTAGATCATCGGCAGCGACATGGTAAGATAATTACAATTTACTGGAAATGTGGAAACTCATCCAGGGAAAGTTTGATATTTGATTCAGATTCAGATTTTATTTACTCTAGACCACACATCGTGATATGGAGTACAAACATAGAACAACACAATATGTTTATAAATTACATATCTAACTTTTTCTGAAATCTGAACCTTTTTTTTGACTGTATTGTCTGTAAGGGGAAACTATGCAAGATAAGATATGATTTTTATCCAAGCTACAGAAAAAATCTCCCCAAAACTCTTCCTGCATGGACACTGTATTTAAATGAAAAATCTAGTTGTTTGTGTTAACATACATGTAGCTCCAGCATTTTTAAGGCTAAAACGATGTCTTTATATTACTCTTTGCACTTTGAGTGTTAGTAGTTTTATGAGTTTATAATCACTGCCAGCCTGTTTAGTGTAGACAGATCAATGCCTCATCTTCAGCCTCAGAATTTTAAACTGGCCCTCAGAAGAAAAGCCTATTTTTTGTGAATATTTAAGTTTTGGCGTGTCTTTTTATCAGTGTTCATATTCCACGCGTTAGTCTACATGTCTTAGAAATGTCACTCAACAGCAAAAAATCATCTTGGGGGATGTTCTCCCTCCAGAGAAAACAAAAGCTGAAATTCTCTCAGCATGTTGAAACCTGACTGCAGGAAGCACTTAGAAAATGCAACCGTACGGTGTTGGAATAAGCCTGTCCTGTTTTTGACATTATTTACACTTAACGTCTGGAAAAACTGAGCACAAATACAATAAATAATACAGCTGATGTGTATGGAAGGAAAGAAAGTAATAATAATTTCCATTTCATACTTAATACCTAATTGAGAAATTGAATCACTTTTAAAATTGAAATACCACTGAAATGATAGTAAATTAATATATTTTATTCTAAAAACCATCTGTCTGAAGTTATGTAATTTAAATAACCCTCTTTGAAATGTCCAATAGGTCATTTCAAGTGGTGCAATTTTACTTTTTTTTTTCATGTTCCCAAATTCAGATAGAAATTTCAAGTATTCTGGGTTTTGGTGTCTGAATTTCATCAATCCAATTTAAGCCACTTGATTTTTTTAACCTGACTTAAATTTTTAGATCAGAGTTCAAAATAAATGACTTGACAAAGATATATTTCAAAGTAAAATATTTCAGTGTTTTAAAGCTGCAATACCTGATTTTATTTGATTTCTTGGCCACTTGGGGGCAGCAGAAACAAGCTGACAAATCATCACCTTTTAAGTTGATAGGGTGAACTCATTAGCTTATTTACACATCCAGCAGTTACAGAGCAACATTATCATTAATTTGGAGTCGATTTTCTGGCCACCTGATGAATGTAAGTCCAATATTCACTCTGAGGGAAATATATCTGGCTCTTTAGCTGCTAAATGCTCCACTATGTTCACCAGCTAGTTGCTAACTGTGTCTGCCTGCTGTTTGGTGCTGAGCAGGTGTTGTACAGTGGGTTTTTAGAGCATTTTCAGTGAAAACAGCTGCCTGCTGCTGCCAAAAATGACGCTATGAGAGCAGTAAGAGTGAACCAAAATTGTAAAGTTGTGGGATGGACAGACAGACAACAAGCTGAAACTCACTATAAAGCTCTGTAAAGCCGACGGAAGCTGCATATTCAGGTGATTATTCTCTGTATGTTCATTACTACGAGCAACTCCTTTCACATTATAATAATATTGATGGATGGCAAAAGTACATATTTTTAACAGAAACAGTATGAGAAAAAAACTCCTTATTGATCCTTTTCAGGTTTATGTTTGCAATAGACAGCTGTGCTTACAAACCATTCATGTTTTGGGGGGGTCAAAAACCCCACAAGGGTTGTTAAACTTTGTGACAGGCATTTTAACTTCCATCTGTGTTGTTTATTTCTGTTCAGAGAGAGTGCATCTCTATCCATGTGGGCCAGGCAGGTGTCCAGACAGGAAATGCCTGCTGGGAGCTCTTCTGCCTTGAGCATGGCATCGGGCCTGATGGCGTCTTCCTGGACAATCCTGCAGAACTGAACTCTCGTGAAGACCCATTCAACACTTTCTTCAATACTGGGAGCTCTGGGTGTCATGTTCCAAGAGCGATATATGTGGACCTGGAGCCCACAGTGGTTGGTGAGTAGTCCTGTGTATGTGTTTATTTTTACCCTCCTTATCTCTATTTTTTATTACAGTTCCCGTCGTCCTATTATGCCTGGTCGTATGCGTCTAGTGTGAGTACATCTCCATCCACATGGGTCATGCAGGTAACTGCTGATGGGAACACTGGTATCCAAGCAACAAGCACAGTGTTGACTCCTTTACCTTTTATTCAGTGCTGGCTAACATTTACAGAAGTGTAAATAGCAAGTTGCGGAGTGCAGTGTTGGATTGATTTTAGCCAGGCAAAACTGTTTTTTTTCCCAATATATCCCTTCAATTTAGGCTTAAGTTGCTTCAAACTTCAAAGACAAAATATTTCTTCCACATTTTTCAACATTGTCACAAAATCTAAAACTGCTCATCCCAGCACATCACTGAAGCTACATCACTACAAGTTGTCATTTCAATTATAGCTATGGAGCCCTGAAGCTGACAAAATGTAGTAAAAGGTTATATAACTGAATACATCAATAAATAATACTTTTAGTTAGATAATTGAAATGGAGTATAAAAAGAAATATAAAGATTCATACTTTTCCTTTAACATCCAATCAGTTTATTAAAACTAATTTACTCCCTATTTTTCCCAATCAACATTTCCAGTTTTGCTTATACAATAATGAGATGGGCACGAGCATGTAGCTCCAGTATTATTTATTAATGTATTAATTTATATTTTTGACATGTCTGATAACTACATTTCAAGACATTTCAATTCAGGACACCATTTTTATGGCTTCAACATCACATTAAATGGAAAATTCTAGACATAAAGTTGAAACCAGATATTTACATACACTTCAGAAAAAAACACAAAAACTTTTTCTTCTTTACTGTCATACATTAAATCAGAGTAAACTTTTTCTGTTTTAGATCAATAAATATTAACATATTTTTTGCATTTGTTAAATGTCAGAGAATTTTTACTAACAAGGGGGATGGCACCCCCCTTCGTTCCCCCTCAAATCGCCTACTGCACCTATGGAATGATCAATAAGTCAACAGGTTTGAAAATTTAAAAGATAATGTGACGGTAAAGCTGATAAACTACACTCCTGGACATGTCTGTCTTAATGGAAAACATCCACATTTGTTACTGGTCTGGTCTGTCAAGTTAAACCGTGTTGCAGTTCTTATCTTATTGACCTTTCTGAATAAAACTTTTCTTTTCAGATGAAGTAAGGGTTGGAAAGTACAAAGAGCTTTTTCACCCTGAGCAACTGATCTCTGGAAAGGAGGATGCAGCCAACAACTACGCTCGTGGCCATTACACTGTCGGGAAAGAAATCATTGATGCAGTCATGGAGCGAGTTCGTAAAATGGTCAGTAATAATGATAAAACCCGATGAATGACCATTATTGTGCAATTTCTAGAAAGACCTATGAAGACAAAGACAAGCATTGTTTTGTTTTGAGGTGTTTTTTCTGCTCTAGATTTTATTTAAATATCTAATGTGGGAATGTAAGTGGGAATAATGATGCTCTTACAATAATTACAATTTTATTGCATGAGCTTAAAACCTGTTAACTTTCTGCACTACATTTGTATTAAGGAATAGTTCAACGTTTTGGAAAATACACTCATTGCTTTCTTGCAGAGAGTTAGAAGGGAAGATCCATACCACTCTCATATCTGTCTGTTCAATGTGTCTTTGTTTAATCCGAAGGAAGGAAGTCACCGTTTTTACACTTCGGTTTTTGCGTGGATTAAACAAAC
The DNA here is from genome assembly GCF_020085105.1 of Siniperca chuatsi. NCBI lineage: Eukaryota > Metazoa > Chordata > Actinopteri > Centrarchiformes > Sinipercidae > Siniperca > Siniperca chuatsi. The sequence continues at coordinate 25,058,312 of NC_058051.1, read as the reverse complement.
GAGGTAAAACATGTTAATTAGTGAGGTTTAGAGGTGCTGGTTGCTGGATTTTGACACCTTTGGACAGAGCCAGGCTAGCTGTTTCCCCCCGTTTCCAGTCTTTGTAGCCAAGCTAACAGGCTGCTTGCTGTAGCTTCATATTGAATTGACTGATATGAGAGCGGTATCAATCTTCTCACCTAACTCTCTGCAAGAAAGCAAATAAGCGCATTTTGCAAAATGTCAAACTATTCCTATAACAGAGGCTGTCCTGTCCTTCTGTCCCTTTCGTCAGACGGACCAGTGCACAGGCCTGCAGGGGTTCCTCGTCTTTCACAGCTTTGGTGGTGGAACTGGCTCTGGCTTCACCTCTCTGCTGATGGAGCGTCTGTCTCTAGACTATGGCAAGAAAGCCAAGCTGGAGTTCGCTGTCTATCCAGCTCCCCAGGTGTCAACTGCTGTGGTGGAGCCCTACAACGCCATCCTAACCACCCACACCACCTTAGAGCACTCTGACTGCGCCTTCATGGTTGACAACGAGGCCATCTACGACATATGTCGTCGCAACATGGACATTGAGAGTCCTGGCTACATCAACCTCAACAGATTGATCGGTCAGATTGTTTCCTCAATCACGGCCTCTCTTCGTTTTGATGGCGCCCTCAATGTCGATCTGATGGAGTTCCAGACCAACCTGGTCCCATTTCCACGTATCCACTTCCCACTGGTTACCTACTCACCCATCATCTCTGCTGAGAAGGCGTACCACGAGCAGCTGACTGTGTCCGAGATCACAAGCGCTTGCTTCGAGCCATCCAATCAGATGGTGAAGTGCGACCCTCGTCACGGCAAGTACATGGCGTGCTGCATGCTGTACCGAGGTGATGTCATCCCTAAGGATGTGAATTCGGCCATTGCAAATATAAAGACCAGACGTTCCATTCAGTTTGTCGACTGGTGCCCGACTGGCTTCAAGGTGAGTAACATTATGAAGGTAAGAAGTGCAGCTTGAGATACTTTATCTTTCTGATCATTCTCTTCGTCTCAACAGGTTGGCATTAATTACCAACCTCCAACTGCAGTTCCTGGTGGCGACCTGGCCAAAGTCCAGAGGGCTGTGTGCATGCTGAGCAACACCACCGCCATTGCTGAGGCCTGGTCTCGCCTTGACCACAAATTCGACCTCATGTACGCTAAGCGTGCGTTCATCCACTGGTATGTGGGTGAGGGCATGGAGGAGGGAGAGTTTGCAGAGGCCAGAGAGGACCTGGCCTGTCTTGAAAGGGATTACGAGGAGTTGGGTCACATGAGCCCAGATTCTGAAAATGACGACGACGGTCAAGAATACTGACCCTTGTGAGGCTTTGGGCTGTGACGGCTGCACAGCAATTAATTGATGATCCTGTACTGAGTCAATAACGATTTCATATCTGTACTGCGTATCTTCTAAGCTTGAGTTAACCAAATTGATGATCTTTCTCACTGCCATGTTTTTATAATGTCAGCTTTGGATTAAGAAGAAAAACTGCTCTAAATTGTATTTAAATCGTAAGTTTGTCTTGGCATATTCTGTGTTAATGGGACAGAAATCAAAAATATATATTTTTCTGCTTTAAGACTTAGAGTTCTGACCGCAGCAGCCACAGTTCGACTCCAACCTGGGGGCCTTTGCTGCATGTCATCTCCCTCTCTCTCTCTCTCTCTCTCTCTCTCTCTCTCTCCTTTCCTGTCTATGTCTGCAGCTGTCACTGTCTAATAAAAACCTAATGTTAAAAAAAAATGTATAAAATTCAACACATTGTTAAAGATTAAACCAGTGGTTCACAAACTTGTTGGTTTGTGACCTCTTACAAAAACGTGTCTAGTTGTGTCTCCTTGTCATGTTTCAGATGTCTGTTCCACCAAAGAGACATTTCCTCTCTAAACTGCTCTGATATTTTCATTTAAATAATTGTTCAAGGATCAAAGAATGAGTATGTTACTTTTAATACTTTAATTACATTTGACTGATAATAGTTTTGTACTTTTTCTTAAGCAGGAATTAGAATGCAATATTATGGCTATGTATTGCCAAAAACTCATTTACAGACAAAGAAATGTACAATGTGCTTCCTTCATATTGACATCACTTTAGTTAAATTAGACCCCAGAGAGGTCTGACTCCCTGACGGACCTTTTATGAGCTTATAAAACTCCAGTAATAGATAAACAAATAGGAGACTGTGAGACCAAATAGACTTATTTGAGATTTGGAAGGGGTAATGCTTTGTAAAAAGTACTGTTAAGACTAATGACAGATATGGAGCATATGAATACCCATTGTATTTAACCATGTTTTACATTTGAGGTCTCTGAGACCCCAAACAGAAGTTATGCATCAATTTATGTAGCCGACTTCGTAGACGGCATCAGTTCAAAATCATGTTAATGAGCAATTCTCATAAAATGAGGAAATCTCATGAAGTATCAAGGTGATAAACCAATACAGCGTATGTTTTCTGAGCTATTAAATAGGGTCTTCAGGGGTCTCCAGGACCCCAAAGAGAACATTAGGGTTAAATAACTTGGATCTTGTCTCCTTGACTGTAAGTACGCAGGTACCTTCTCTTATCCTGTCAAGGCTATGAACTTACTGATTTAGAAACTCTAGAAACTTTAGAAAATACCAGGGAGAGGAGTGAAATCACAGAAACTATGGCCAATGATGTTTTATTGGGGAAAAAATCACATTTGTTTGCTCATTATTTTATATACTGGGTATTTTCATCGTTAACTTTTTGTAAGCCTGATGGTGAGTATATATTCAATGGAAGAAATACAAAGGACATACTTCATCTCATAAATAAAGTTGTTAGTTTAGTTTAGTTAACAGTGAGATGGAGGTCACACATACTGTATCTACAAAATATCAAGGCTAAAACAACAAAAGTCCAAGACTTATTTCCATTTTTGTCCTTGATGTAAAACGTTGATGCAGGAGTCTTAAGTACAAATGTGAGGGACTTGCTAATTTATACTTACACATGTCAGAGGGAAATATTCCACTTTTTACTCCACCACTTTTATTTTACAGCTACAGTTACTGGTTACTTTTTGATTCAAGAGTTTACAAAAAAATTATGTGATCTGACCTTGTTGTGAGCAGTTTCATGTAGGAACAATCTGAAGAAAGAAAACAGTTCCTACATGAATCTACTCACAACAAATCTGTGGATCATCTTGAGTAACTGGGTCATGATTTCTGGAAAGAGACATTGCTGTTGAGTTTTTCAAATGTTTTTTTATTTTTTTGGTGCTTTAAGCATCACAAGCCGAGTGCCACATAGTTCCATAATATTCAAACAAGGCAGACATCTATGCAGCCGATATCTCCAAAACTCGGCAACTCACACCAAAACAATCTAGATGGATAAATAGCACTACAGGTGAGAGGAAAAATATGTTGTTGTTGTTTTGAAGGTGAACTGTACCTTTAAGTAATAATAATAATATTGAATACATCTTCCACAATGAAATAAAAACAATAAAATCATTCTAAATAAAAACATCAGGATATATATGTATATGTGTATACACATACATACATATATATAAATATTCATGCATTCATATATACACACATATATATATTAGAATCAGAATCAGAAATACTTTATTGATCCCCGTAGGGAAACTCTTTGTTAAAGTAGCTTGCCTTTACGTCAGTGCACACAGGAGAAAGTACTAGCAAACAATATGATACACTATAAAACACTATAAAAACAGGTCAGAAAATAAGTATAAGTATCAGGTGGGTATAAGTATAAGATAAACTAAGTGTGAAGTACCAAGTGGGTTTACCGGTTGATGATGATAATACAGTATAATAATACAATGTAATAAAATAAGTAATAAGCAGAGGTGCATGTACTGTCGAGAGTAATAGAGATATATAATATCAATAACAATAAATAAGAAAAACTAACATGGGAAAACTAATATTGCACTGGAGTAGTACACAGAATATTGCACAATTATTCAATTATGGCAGAGATGTAATGATCAATGTCCAGTTTGGGAGGAGTTAAAGAGTTTGATGGCCACAGGCAGGAATGACTTCCTGTGGCGCTCTGTGGTGCTTTTTGGGGGGATGAGTCTTCTGCTGAAGGTGCTCCTTTGCTTGACCAGCATGTCATGGAGTGGGTGGGAGACACTGTATACATACATATATATATACATACACACACACACACACACACACACACACACACATATACATATATGATATATACATACATATACATACACATACATATACATATACATACATATATACACACATATACACATATATACATACATACATACATACACACACACATATATACACATATACATATATGATATATACATACATATATGATATATACATACATATATATACACACATACACATATATGTACATACATATACATATATACACACACATATATATATATATACACACACACACATATATACACACACACATATATACACACACATATATACACACACACATATACACACACACATATACACACACACATATACACACACACATATACACATATATATATATATATATATATATATATACATACACGCGCGCTTACACTTCCAAGTTTCCCATAAGCCACAATTTAAGTTTCTTTCTAAAACTGTGGTAGTTACTTGAGGTGAAGTGAAAACGTTTTTAGGAAACATCCAAACTGCACCGACCGGCTATTTAAACAACGTCCCGGTATCCGTGAAGATGTCACCTGAACATATTCATCCGCGCAAGTGTAAACATAAGACAGTCTACAAAGAGAATTGTTTCACAGATTACTATTTCTTAATAACACGACGCGAGAAATTATTTGTGATATTATTCAGAATGACATGCAATATATTGCTGTGCAGTAATGAGAGTGGAAAATGTCAAGAATCGCTACACTTGATGATGTCTTACCTAGATTTTAAGCTGCAGCCTGTGGAGCAGAAATCATAATCGCCTATCCTCGCTCCTACTTCAAATGTGTATTTATTAAACACGTCTTTGAATTGTGTGGTTTAGCGTCGGAATATCCATCACCGTTCAAGCCCAATTTAGACTTTCTAATATAGCAGCCGTAGGTCTAATTATATTTATTAATTTATCAGTTTCAGAGCCAAGGGAAGGCCAATCTCTCATCAATACAACAGTATATCAGGCTAAATCCAGGTCTATATTGTGTAGTTACTAAAGTTTAAGGCTATGAGATTAGAAATTTAAATGTAACAATATGATGTCTTTATATAAAACGGGGTGTAATAAAAACAACTATTAACAAAAGAATTATTCCAGCACAACACCCACAAAAAATGGAGACTATATTTAGCTCTAACTACTTAATAAGAAGTCGATTTAACACCAAAAATATTGTGGAAACTGAGAAATCCCACAGGCATTAATAAGAACTGTGTGGTGTCTAGTTTTTTGAGCGGACGTGCTCACTGCCTTGGAACATTCTCCTCACTGTGCATGGATGTGTGTGTGTGTGTGTGTGTGTGTGTGTGTGTGTGTGTGTGTGTGTGTGTGTGTGTGTGTGTGTGTGTGTGTGTGTGTGAGAGAGTGTATGCGAGTGTATGTTTGTGTGTGTAAGCTGCCTCCTCTCGTGTTGATGACGACTGACTGCCACCGAGTCTGACGGTGAACAAACGGGATTTTACACTCCAGGAAAAACCGTACCACGGCGATACTTTTGACCTGTCCCGTCCGAGTTACCACCGGGTCGGTCCGTTAACGATGAGCCTGCCGCGGCCGGACGAGTTCAAGCCTCCTCCGGAGTGCCCGGTCTTCGAGCCCAGCTGGGAAGAATTTAGAGATCCCTTTGCCTTCATCAATAAGATCCGTCCCATCGCCGAAAAAACGGGCATTTGCAAAGTCCGCCCGCCTCCGGTGAGTGTGAAAAAAGACGGTAAAACGTTACACCGACACGGATGCTAGATTAGTCCACGGTTAAGACCGCTGTAGATGGACCAAGCGCTCGCGATTTAAAGGGACTGTTCAACATGGCGGATATACGGCTATGTTCATTCTTTGTGCTGCCACAGCTAGCTAGCTCTCATTTATAATCACACACGTCGTAACCGCGCTGTGTTTTGGTCAACTTTGAGCTAGTTAGCAGCAATATAGATGTGCCAATGTGTTAAAAGTGAATTATAGTCGTGGTTGACACCGTGTGTCAACAAAGCCTCGGTGGTCCGGTCATTGAGCCACTTAGCTAGTAGGCTAACGCTAGCTAGCAGCTCACCAACCAACCTGTCATAATTTAGCACACGGCTTTGACATAGATGGCTATGCGGAAGCCATTCGCCTGCGTAGAAGAAGGTGATAAGATCACAAGATAGACATTTATGTTAACACTTATCTTTCGTTTTAGTCCTTAAATGTCCTCACAGTCCTGCAGTTGACGTTTAATTGTGGAGTATTTGTTGACGAGCATCATGATGCAGTTGGGTCACCAAGTGTACTTGAGTCTGTGTGATCTATCACTTCTCGGCCAATTGGCAGTTTCTAATGAATATCTGAAGAAGTGTGCATTTATTTCATGGGTCAGGGTAAATTAATGTTCCCTTTATGGGGTCAGAGAAATTGCCCCATGAATGGCACAAGAAGTAAACTGGGTTATTTAATCACAAAGACCACTATCATTGTTAAATTACAAGTTGTGACTTTTGAAGTTGTGGTTTAACCCGCCATAGTACACAACGTTACACTTGTGTAGCATGTTATTATAATTTAAGTTTGTTGAAGGTGAGCCACTGTTCTTGTTTGAGCCTGTGTTGTAGGGTGTTGTCCTCCATGTTGGCTTTGTGGTAAGCTGGGCTGGTGAGTGAGTCTTCCATCTGGCCATTTTGTGTGCCAGTGGGGGATGTTGGCTACTGACTTAAAACAAGAACTTGGGTCTTTGCTTGTTATGATGTTATTGCCATTGTACATGCTAGGCTGTGTGTAGTATTGACACAGATATTGATTGGTGTTGTGAGTTATAAACTGAAAAGGATCACTGTGTTCTTTCAGTATCAGCAGGCCTTGCTTTTCTGCTAAACTTGATTTTAAAATCACTTTAAAAACCTGCAACCGTGTAGCCATATTTCTCTTTTATCTGCGTAATTTCAGTTTACTTAAGTCACCATGGGTAAAGAATATGAAAATTTCAAAAAAATTGGGTCCATGCTTTGAAACATAATTGTCACAAAGGGGACCATCTTGAAGGGCAAAACAAATAGACTCAGTAATATGACTTATCAATGCAAGAATGAAAATTATAAAAACTGCCACCTACATAAAAAATCCAGGCTACATGTTATAATGACCTTCGTGTGCAATCGTGTGTATTTTTGTTGCTGTTTAGGGTTGGCAGCCTCCGTTTGCTTGTGATGTTGACAGACTTCACTTTGTTCCTCGTATCCAGAGGCTCAATGAACTGGAGGTGAGTTTTGTTAGTCAAATTACACCAGTGATTATTTTACTATATCTGCGTTTGTGTCTCAGTACATTAAATTGCCATCTTTTTACCTCATTAATATAATTTCTAGGCCTGTGCTGGCTGCACTGATAATAACAAAGAACAGTAACGTTATTAATGCCTTGTGATATTGTTATGTAACAAAGGATAAATTGCAAATTTAGACTGTAAATTACAATGCATAGTTGTTGCTTAATCCAAGCTTTTAAAAATTTAACTGAAGGTACATTTATTTATTTATTTTAAACAATAGGAAATGCTACCCCTTGGATACATATCAACCTGTTCAGATTATTTATTTTCCCCAGTGTTCCCCAACTTAATTTACTTGTAGCTGACTGTTGTCATTTTTTATATATTTTTTTTCCCAGGCACAAACCAGAGTCAAGCTCAACTTCTTGGACCAGATTGCCAAATTTTGGGATTTGCAGGGATGTGCTCTGAAGATTCCTCATGTGGAGAGGAAGATTTTGGATCTATATAAGCTAAATAAGGTTGATAATTGACATGACTGCACACTATCTATTTATTTATTTATATATAATATATATTTTAAAATGCAATTAAACAACTCACACCATTAGCTCACTGTCGTTTCAGCTGGTAGCAGACGAAGGTGGATTTGACATTGTCTGTCGGGACAGGCGATGGACCAAGATTGCACTACAAATGGGCTTCGCCCCTGGCAAAGCTGTCGGCTCACACCTGCGAGGGCATTATGAGAAAATACTCTATCCCTACAACCTGTTTCAGAGTGGAGCAAACCTGCTGGTGAGTTGGACACATGCATCATTATGGCAGTGTATCTTGTTCCTGAAGATACACACAAAGAGACACTGTCATACATAAAACAGTGTTTGGCTCATCTGTAAAAAAACAAACAAAAAACCTAATAATGCTTATCCATACCTTTTATTACCACCAAGTATTTAATGTTGCAGTCAAATTTTAATTACACATTTATATGCTAAAATATTTGTGTTTCACTCTTAACAAGAAGTAATTAGTCCTAGCAAAGATTTGAAGAGAATATTGATTACATTAAGATCACAAAGATACATGGAAAAAAATGCATTATTAGGACACGCATGTTGTGTGCTGGGCTACAACTTATATCTGTTTTATGTTGTATTTTATTTAAAGATGAAAGTTTATTTTATTTTTTTATTTTCTTTACAGTATTTTTACAGGGGGGGGTGTTAACTCTGCTGCCTGACTAATATACTGAGAGTGAATTTATCATCTGGTGTCTGGTCATGTAAATGAATAGCTTTTGAACACTAATATTCCATAACATGTCGCAAGAGAGCTTATCCAAGGTCATTGGATTGGTACTGTGTGACCTGTTGGACAGGTCACTCTAAATTGTTTAATTACCCAAGCTCTCTCTTGCCTCAGGCACCAGAGCCAGCTTCCAAACTGATGCGTTTGGAGGCTGATCCTGAACTTGAAAAGGTATGTTTGTGTCATGGTTACATGCCACTTGGCCTCACAAAGAACAACATGCATGTGTATCTATGGCTGGGCGGTATACTGTGTTTTCAGCTTATTGTTGTAATATTTGCAGACATAGTATTGTGAATTTAACCCTTCTTAGAACAGCCATCAGCTGGTTTTACAGCAAAAGGATCACCTCAAACAAGTGATCCTCAACTCTACAAGTCAACCTACACTTAACATGTATCTTGGGACAGATATAAAATATAATTTTTTTGTTTCTGTGATAGGCAGCAGTAAGCAATTACTTACAGTTAAAATATTGTTGTAGATTTTCTCTCCTGTCCTTCTCAATTGCTACTATAATTAATTAAACTGCCAACTCACAGGCAACTCCTGAAAGTCTGATATTCATTACCTGTGCACCCTTTCCTCAGCTCAGATCTGTCTTTTGTCTTCTGATTTGCCATGTTCCTCCTTAGTTTTTGTGTTCCCTCTTGGGGGTGACAAAGTGCAACTAACTACATCCTTCTTATGGCCTCTTTTGTCCTCTGGCTGTTTAAATTATGCTAATACCACCTATTGTCTTTGATAGGATATGTCCCTGTCTTTCAACCATGTTTGGTAGCTGCTGATACTTCCTAGTTATTGTAACATATTGTCCTATATTTATTTTACTACCACTGGTAAACAGAACTAATATTCACATAAGGAGATCCATTTCAAATATAGGCTTTGGTACACTCAATCTTCCTGTTTTTGACACTTAAATCTATCCTGTCTATGTTTGCGTATTCATATTAAAAGCTGTATCTAATATTCCATTCATAGCTTACTGATCGCTGCATTTGAGCATACAAGTATTTCCAGTTACCACAAATGCTTTTGATAGCCAGTGAGCTGTGGTTTTAACTGGCATGCTGTTTCCTTCAGTGTGTTCAGAAGCCAGTCCAGCCAGTGGAGAGTCCAGGAAGCATGGAGAGCAAGGACAACAAGGAGCACAAGCTGCAGGACCAAGCTCAGAGGCAGCCTGCCCAGATGCCAGACGCTTGCCCCAGTGCTCGCAGAGCCAAGCGCATGAAGTGTGAGGTGGGTGTTGTTGAAGAGCTTCACAAACACTGGAAAAAAACTTTCCATTCTCCACACATTTCCACACCCATATCACAATTTTAGTAGTTTTAAGTTGCCCGCAGTATCACGTCTCATTTTTTCTGTAGGCAATCTGTGTGAAGACTGAATCAGGTGAGCCCGGCGAGAGCAAGCCGAACCTGAGGCGGAGGATGGGTTCTTTGGTTGCCAAGCAAGAACCAGGTCAGGCTCCACATCCCAGAGTCAAAAAATAGTTACACAATGGACATTTACAGTATTTACGGTAACACTTTACTTTCCCTATTTAGCATTTATTAGCAGTATATAAACATTTCATAAATGGTCTATAATGAACTATAATGTAGTTATAAGCAGATATAAGTGTTCATTAATGTATTTTTTAACAACTATAACTCCTGTGGGCACCCATAAGTGGAGGCTGGTGTATAAATAGATAATGAATGTCAATATAATAAAATGCAGTTGCAATAATATAAAATATTACTTCATAGAAGAAGATATAATTGTTGACAAATACTGCACATTAATAAACTTAAAACTGTTCTTATAGCCACATACAACTACATTATAGTGTGTTATAAACCATTTATTAAATGTTTATATTCTGCTTATATATGCTAAATAGGAGGGGGTTAAAGTCAAGTGTATTTACTGTAGAAGTTCTTATTAAAACATGCATTAAAGTGCTACGCTTGGTCATGGTGTTTGTTGTTTTCTGTTGTCTTGCAGAAAAAGAGAGTCCCATTCCAGTGAAACAGGAACCAGTTGAAAGTAAGGAACCAATAATTGAAGCTGACAAATCCAAGTCACGATACAAGAAATTCATCCCTCCTGTTCCTCCGAGTCCAGTAAGTAGAAATGTCTTTTATCTCCTCTTTAGATGAGATGTACCTGCATGAGATATCAAATTTCTTGATAAAAAGTTAATAGGCTTGTCAGTTTAATTCATCATGAGAAGTCCAAGCTCATATCTTTTCTTTGTCCAAAATAAAGTTTGTTTATAGGACCCACATTAGCTTCTGCTAGCATAACAAGATTAACTTGACATTAACAGGTACATGTAATTGCATAAAAGATAAAATAACGAAATAAATATTTACAGGAGGAATGTAAAAAGTGGAAGAAATAAGAGGAAAATGTTTTTGATACAGGTTTCAGCTATTAGGTAACTGAAGAAACGTTATGCCTAACAATATTGGAAATTTAGACTCCATTTACAATTAGTCACTTATTGTGTCTTGCGCAGATTGAATTGCTATCCCATCTCAGAAAATCTAAGTGTAAATGCATCCAAAAAGCATTCAATATGGACTGAAATCTGATTCTAGCCAGATGTTGAGATGGTGTAAATGCATCTGTCTCTCCAAGACGCATATGTAATCTTTACTCCTCCCGTGGTGTAACTATGTCAGTAAGCAGTCTGTGGAAATAGTAATTTGCTGTGTGATTTTCTTAATACATCCATGGTCTGTCTCCTCTGTCCTTGTCATAACCCTAACTAAAGTTATACAAAAATTACACTGAAATTAGCTGTTTGTTCTCTGTCTCATTAAAGCAACAAGGAAAAATGGCTCCAGGGATTTCTACAAATACGTTCAAATACAAGGTGATCTGGCCAACAGAGACGCATATGTGTAAATGTAAATGAAAGTGTCTTAAATCTCATCTAGATACAAGACACTTGAATAACAAGTGTAGATGGAGCCTTACATTAGACAACACTTCCAAGAATATGTTTCACTTGCACTTTGAAACTCTTAATATATGTAATACATTTGGTGTGAGTTGATTGAGATAGTTTGTGTTACTTGTCAAGCCTGTTTTGAAGCTACTTTAGTCAGTAGTCATGGCTCTGAAACAGATTCATTACAAACTCCTCCTTTTGTTCTCCAGGTGGATCTGGTTGTGTGTCTGGTGTGTGGCAGTGGGGGAGAAGAAGACCGCCTGTTGCTGTGTGATGGCTGTGACGACAGCTACCACACCTTCTGCCTGATCCCTCCTCTGCACGACGTCCCCAGAGGAGACTGGAGGTGCCCCAAATGTCTGGCTCAGGTGAGGCTAAGCTGCAAAGTCTGATTAGCAAGTTATCGAAACAACAAGAACAACACGTCTGTCTGCTCCTAAAAGATACAAACATTTATAACGTTAAAAAAAGAGAATATAGGAATGGCTTCAAAATACATTTAACATATTTGTTCAATGATTTTTTTTTAAAATCTCTCCCGTAGGAATGCAACAAACCTCACGAGGCATTTGGCTTTGAACAAGCATACAGAGACTATTCCCTGCGTGCATTTGGACAAATGGCTGATGCGTTCAAATCCGATTACTTCAACATGCCAGTTCATGTAAGTAGAAAAGGTTTCAGAATATATCTGTCAGTCTCGCTTGCTGTGAGTATTTTAAATTTGAATGGCTTTTTCATGTATTCATTACAGATGGTACCCACAGAGCTGGTGGAGAAAGAGTTCTGGCGTTTGGTGGGAGCCATCGATGAGGACGTTACTGTTGAATATGGAGCAGATATTGCCTCAAAGGAGTTTGGGAGCGGATTCCCCATTCCGAATGGGAAATTTAAGGTTTCCCCAGCTGATGAGGTATGCATGTGAAACAAGCCACCTAAAGCTTTAGAGATACTTCTGTGGGAGTACCTGCAGGCCCAGGTATCTGCAGGTCTTGATAATTTAGTTTCCTCATAAAATGGCCATAGAAGGTATTAAAAAGTCTTAAATTTAATTTACAAAAGTCGTTGTACGCAATAATGTTAGTCATTCAAGCTGTAAGGAGAACTTAATACACCTATAAACTAAAAGTGGGATTGTTGTGACAGTACCATCACCATCAGACCTGTAGCAAACACTGTCACTACTGTTAGCTACAGTAGCTAGGAAGCTCATCGTCTCATAATGGGCAAGTTTCTATTTTAGCAAAAACTTTAATGAACTTAAAAGAATGAATTATTTTTAATTGGTTAATCCATCCATCCATTTTATGCTGTTTATCCAGATCGCATTAATTTAATTTCATTAGGAATTCTTGTTAAATACTGCTGGGAAGTATTAAAAACAAGTGATATAATAATAAATATGCCTAGGCCGTATCGTCCCTACTCATTTTCCATCATACTTTCATACTTTGGCCAGTATGATCATGAAACAGGTATTAAATTGTATTCTATGTGCTATTAAAAAGGTCTTAAAAGTCTTAAATTTAACTTGGTGAACACTGCAGAAACTCTGCGTGGTAGCCGTACCTGACTATATCAGATAGCTTCAGTTTAATGTAAAATAAAGTGATATGATGGTTATATATGGTTATTAGAGTTTCTGGTTATTAAACTCTGTCGTCTGTCTTGCAGAAATACCTCAAGTGTGGCTGGAACCTCAACAACCTGGCGATGATGAACCCTTCTGTACTGACTCATGTGACAGCTGACATCTGTGGCATGACACTGCCATGGCTTTATGTTGGCATGTGCTTCTCCTCCTTCTGCTGGCACATTGAGGATCACTGGAGCTACTCCATCAACTATCTGCACTGGTACTTAAGAAAAAAAGTGTGCTGTTACTGAAGCTCTGCTACCTTAAGAGCTTTTCTTGATGAGAGCAAAAAGATTATTTATGGTAGCTTGTGATGGTAAACATCAGGTCTAGACTTATTGACTTATTTTTGTTTAATTTCAACCTTAATCTTCTGTTTATCTTATTCACTACAAGGGGGGAACCCAAAACCTGGTATGGAGCCCCTGGTTTTGCTGCAGAACAGCTGGAGGAGGTGATGAGGAAACTAGCCCCGGAGCTGTTTGAGTCTCAGCCTGACCTGCTGCACCAGCTGGTCACCATCATGAACCCCAACACCCTGATGGCCCATGGAGTCCCAGTATGTATTTATGTAGCTTCTGTTATCTACTATATTATCTATCTATTATCTGCAGGTGATGGACAGGTGATGGTTTCACGAGTGAGCAGCTGATCTTTCTACCAGGAACATGAATCACCTTCTTTTGTCTGTTCAGATTTACAGAACAAATCAGTGTGCTGGTGAGTTTGTCATCACGTTTCCCAGAGCCTACCACAGTGGCTTCAATCAGGGCTTCAACTTCGCTGAAGCGGTCAACTTCTGCACTGTGGACTGGGTATGTATCACTTCATTTGTGTTTGTTCCTTTTACAAACAAATCTTTTTGTTTGTAAAAGTAATCAAAATAAAAGACAGAACTAATTTCTAATTATTTTGTCATTTTTATTTGTTATTAACAGTATTACACAAAAAACGATAGCTAATCTACGTGGTTGCCAACCAACACAAGTACTGGTGTGAGCTTTTGTTATTCTTAAATGTATCTGTATTTTGATTATCTCCAGTAGTGTTTTCATATGATGTTTTGCAAAGGCATTCAATACAAACTGGAGGGAAGAAAAGCACCATTTGTTTTAGATTTTATTTCATGGAGGGCTGCAACTTTTAATGAAACCATTATTTTCATTATCAGTGAATCTACAGATTATTTTTTCAATTAATTTGGTATTTGACTTTTCAAATGTCTTGTTTCTTCTGACCAACAGATCAAACAGAACCCAAAGATATTCAGTTTACTATCACAGAAGACTAAGAAAACAAGAAAATATTCAAATTTGAGAAGCTGGAACCAGTGAAATTGTGCCATTTTTGCGTGAAGAAGAATCAATAATCAAAATTGTTGCAGAGCAATTTGAATTGAATTTGAATTTGGTGAATTTCATGCATTAGCCACTCGTATGACGTTGTCTTTTTTGTGGATTCAACACAACACTAACTGTCCTTACAACCCATTTCTTTCCTTTCTATAACACCAGATGCCTCTTGGCAGACAGTGTGTTGACCACTATCGTATGCTACACCGGTACAATGTGTTCTCCCATGATGAGATGGTGTGCAACATGGCCTTGAAAGCAGGCACACTCGATGTGGTCCTGGCATCAGCTGTTCACAAGGACATGGTCGCCATGATCCGAGAAGAGCAGAAACTGAGAGAGAAAGTGAAGAAAATGGTAGGATAGTACTCATTATCATATCAATACACCATTATACTGTGTATTGTGTAGATTATTCATGTGCAGATAATCTGTTTTTTCTTCTGTTATTTTGCAACTGGCCTAAATATAGACAGGATGTGCACATAACTACCTATGTGCAGAATTCAATTTCATCTCCGTGTGTAAAAATCTATGATACTGCGTCACTTTTACTGTGTAACCTTTGCAATGCATGGTTCCAGGTTTTCTTTACAATTACATGTTAAACACAGTAATTTAGTAAAGAGATATCATGTTCACTCAAGCAAACAAACTCACCGTCTCGCACTCGACTTGGATTTGCTTTTAACAACATTGTTGTTGTCTCACACCATCAGGGGGTGTTGCATTGCAAGGAGGCACAATACGATCACCTCCAGGATGATGAGCGGCAGTGTGCCAAGTGCAGGACCACCTGCTACCTGTCTGCCATCACCTGTCCCTGTAGCCCAGGAGTACTGGTTTGTCTGCACCATGTCAACGACCTCTGCTCCTGCCCCTTTACCAACTATACACTGAAGTAAGTCCTTCTGGAGCTGATTCACAAGCAGTTAACAGGCTTTGTACACAAGAGATCAGAGCACATGGTATCTGTGAGATGTATAAATGTATTGTATGTCTGTTAAAAATATATTTAAAATTCCTCCTGAAGTAGATTTGTGTGTCTTCTTATTACTGTGTACCTCCATAAATTCAGTGTTCTGTTTGCTCCTGCAGTTACAGATACACACTGGACGAACTGTTCCCCATGATGTCTGCTGTGAAGCAGCGAGCTGAACTGTATGATAATTGGGCCTCCCTTGTGACAGAGACTCTAGAGGCTAAACTGGAAAAGAAGAAAGGTAAGCAGCAAGAGCAAATAAGACAACAAAGCATTAAAGGACGATACCAGTAGTTTAAGCCACATAAATACTATCTGTTTACACCCTCCGTTGGTCATTTCCCAAAGCACGCGGCCATAGTTGAGCTTTTGTAAAATTTTGCCAAATTGTTAAAATTTTCAAATAAAATGTTCAGGTGATACACCCACGTTAAAATTCAATACTTCTCCCACCAAAACTCAATTTATAACTCACACTAATTAAATCCTCCAACAGCTGTTCCAAAATGTCATGGCACCAAAAACACTTGTTGTGGATTGCATAGTTTGCTGTCTGTTGGTTTCAAAGGCAGGTGTTCTGGTTGATCCCATGATGCTGCAACAGTGTCCCCTCTTCTTTCCCTTTCCCCGTCTCACTCGGCTCGTCTCTGCACCATTTCCCCCACGGTATACTCTGGCTCAAACTGATACGGTACAACCGTTGTTCTGTAGAAAGTGTAATTGTCTTCTAGTCGGAGGACATTTTCTTGTGAAAGCATCACTACTTGGCAGAGTTACTTCTTTGTAGTGTTACTTCATTGTGTTTACTAACTACTATGTGGGTCTTCCAGCCCTGATCATCTAATAATATCTGGGTTTCACGTATAAGAATGGTGCGTTTATGTGCTGTCGTGTAGCTAAAACGGTTTTCCAAAAATAATTTTCATACACCATTCAATACAGTACTAGTTTTTATGACATTCATGTCTGTAGCTGAATGGCGAAGCTCTGTCGTCAGCACGTGGATGCACCACCAAGTAGGATCCACAGATCACTCTGCTATTTTAACACTAGTAAAACTCAAAACTTAAGTTGAACAAAAACAGTGCAGACTAGTGTTTCATAATGATGCATTAGCTATGTTGAGCATGTTTCAAGAGTTGGTTTTGATAGTACTAAAATGAACTGAAAACAATGTGCCCCTGGAAGGTAGGAAAAATGCATTTAAAAATTACAGCGCCACTTGCATGAACTGGGAAACGATTGTCAGTAATGTAAATTATAAGAGCATATGATTTACTGGGCTGATTGTACAAAACCACTGGTATTGTCCTTTTTACAAATGTTACAAAACAACACAATCACTGTGTCCAAAAATGATGAAAAACAAGTAGACGCAATGTGTTAGGTTATTTAAACTGTGAATGTTTCGTTATGTGTCAGACTGTGATTAACCAGGTGTTCTCTCCTCAGGCCTGCCAGTGTTTCGCTCCCTTCTTGCGGAATCAGAGTCCAAGCTGTTCCCCGACAACGACCTGCTGCGTCGGCTACGTCTGGTCACACAAGATGCAGAGAAGTGCTCCTCGGTGGCACAGCAGCTATTAAATGGCAAGAGGCAGACCAGGTAGAATTAAAACACTCTACTACATCCGATTTATGTTTATAGATTAGCTGTCTTCACATTTCCTTAAGTCAGGTAATAGTATTAGTGCCTTTTTAATGGGGTTAATTTCTTTAATTCATTGACCCTCTCCCCTAGGTATCGGTGTGGTAGTGGGAAATCATGCAGCCAGCTTACTGTGGAGGAGCTGAGTTCATTTGTGAGGCAGCTGTATAACCTCTCCTGCAGTCTCCCTCAAGCCCCCATGTTGAAGGTAGGCTGAGGAGGAGAAATGCATCCTGTGATTTTACCACAGAAAAATAACATTAATTTAAATTAAAGCTGGGCAGACACTGTGCGTTTTTATTAATCTTGTATGTTGTGTTAACTCACACTACATTTTTTTTAATGTATGAACAGGAGGAAAGATTACAACAAACAAAACCTGTTTATCAATGTTCATACCGGCACCTACCGACTATTGTTTTAAGACAGGGCCACAATTCTTCAAGTCTATCGTTTAATCCGTGCTGTATCTGCCCGACTTTAGACAACTACGTAGTTTGCTCTGGGATATAATGAATGTGGTTTTGATTAACACAGATATCAGGTATGCAAAACCATTAATTTTGACTACCAGTATGTTTGAATTATTGCCTTTCTTTAGGAGCTCTTGAACCGCATTGAAGACTTCCAGCAACACAGTGAGAAGGTCCTGGCAGATGAAGTTCCCAGCGTCGCTGAGATCCAGAGCCTGTTAGACGTCAGCTTTGACTTTGACGTGGAGCTGCCTGAGCTGCCGCGCCTGAGAGTGAGGCTGGAACAGGCACGCTGGCTGGAGGGGGTGCAGCAGGCTTGTGCTCAGCCTGCCACCCTGACTCTGGAGACCATGAGGAGGCTCATCGACCAGGGAGTTGGCCTGGCACCTCATCCATCCGTGGAGAAAGCCATGGCACGCCTGCAGGAGCTGCTCACTGTGTCTGAGCACTGGGAGGACAAGGCGAGCAGTCTCCTTAAAGCCAGGTGAGGGCAGCACTGACTGATCCATGATGATGTTAGCGTCTAAGCCACAGGGAGGAAAAAACATCCAACACTTCAACAAGAAGACATTGTGATAGGTTGTCATGCTCTATAAAATAGTGTCTTTAATCCAAAAACAAATTATTTCTGTATTATGTATCATAGCTGTAACTTTCTGTCCTGGTATTTGCACTGATTGTAAGTGAATAATGTAATATTACGTCAGTGCTCCTGATTTTGCTTCATTTTAATTACAGCTAGTGCAAAATGCTGCCGCTAGAATATTCAACAAGATCAACAAAAAGTGAGCATCATATTTAGTTCTGCCCTCATTCCATTGGTACTCAGTGCTGTTCAGTATTAACTGTCACAAGTGCTTTTCGAAGGCTTTAATGGCATGGCTGGCAGGAATGTGCATCTTTTCTCTCCATTATCAGAAAAACTAATTTCAAGTCAGGGCTCTGAATTTCTACATTTTTCAAAAGTGTTATGTTCCTTCACCATGCTTAGTTTACTGCAGCTTTGAATTTTGGGTTTCACAGTATTAAAAAAATACTGTTTATAATTGTATTTTCTAGTGTTTTGCCCAAGATGTTTGACACTTCTCATGACTTAAGTTATATTCCATGTAATGAATCTTGGTTTTTACAGTCACTGTTGGCTTTAAATTATCCTATAAAAACTGTGTGCAGGATATTTTGAACATTTTGAAAGTGTTGGTTGGAAAAATATAATTTCAAAAAGCTTCCTGTGAAGATGTCGGAATAAAATGCCATGACAGTTCTTATTAGTGAGTTATACTTTGGAGGTGATGCAGGTATTGTGTCCCAAGTGTATTGCCTACAGTATAGCATTTGTGTGTTTTGTCTGCCCACTAGACCACCACACTCCATAGAGACTCTTAGTGCTGCTGCTGAGAAGGCATCTAGCATCCCTGCTTACCTCCCAAACTGTCTTCTCCTTAAAGACACCATCCGAAAAGCCCGAGAGTGGCTTCAAGAAGCAGAGGAGCTTCAGGTTAGGACACGCTTGACACTTCATGACTGGGGGGGGGGGGATATCAATGGATATTATTCGCTGTGTGGGTTGATTTGAGTGATTGTGACACTGAAATAATGCTTTTTTTTCAGGCCAGTGGTGGCGTACCGATGATGGACAGCCTCTCTGACATGGTGTTGCAAGGACAAGCCATTCAAGTCCACCTGGAGCCTTTAGACAGGCTGGAGTCTTTAATGGTAAAAGTGCAAGAATGGAAAGAATCTGCGGCTACAACTTTCCTTCAAAGAGACTCAACCCTTACCTTACTGGAGGTAAAATTCCATAAATTATTTAAAATTAATAATAAGCCCATGAGATCACCAGGGTTCAGATAACTTACTCTTTATGTCCGCTGGATCTGATAGTTACAGTTCCTTTATGGCATCCCCTGGAAATGTTTCAGAAGCGGAGCATCTGTTCCTCAGCTGCCACATTTCTAACACCAACATTTTTCATGTTTTACAAGTATATTGAATACACATGTGCAGCAGATGCTTTGTGAAGACAAGAAGACGGCCAAACTCTCTTTATGATTACTCATTTTAAATGTCAATAAAGATAGTGGAGCAGAAAAAAGAGCTGGTGGACATTGGTCTTCACTCCTCTGGGCCTGTTGGTGCAAATGCCTGACAGTTATTTTGTTCATCACAGGTCCTGTGTCCAAGATGTGAAGTTGGAAATGTAGGTTCTCCAAAGAGGAAGGCCAAGAAAGGCAAAGAATTGCTTAAAAGTAACAAAAAGAAAACACCAAGGCTCAACACACTCAGTGATGTGGAAAAGGCGCTGTCAGAGACCAAGGATTCTACCTCTGCAGTAAGTGTAGTTATTCTAAGAGTTGTCAAAGATAAATGTAATAGGGACTGTGGGATTAATGGACTCACTATCAGGAGAGGTTCTGACTCGGTCTGTATTTTATTCACCAGATGGCAACTCTGGAGGAGCTGCGGGTGAGGGAGATGGAGGCTTTCTCTAATCTCAGGGCAGCAAATGAGTCAAAGCTCCTTCCCACAGCAGACTGCATGGACCTGAAGGTGTGTGTCTGTCAGATGGCGCCCATGGGTGCGATGCTACAGTGTGAACTCTGCAGGGATGCCTTCCACAGCGTGTGTGTCAGAGACCCGTCAGACTCCTGCGAAACACAGCCGTGGCTCTGTCCGCAGTGCCAGCGATCAAAAAAGCCCCCCTTGAACAAAGTCCTCTCTCTACTAGCATCTCTGCGGCGCATAGGAGTGCGCCTGCCGGAGGGGGATGCACTGCACTATCTGGTTGAGAGGACAGTTGACTGGCAGCACCGAGCACAGCAGATTTCACAGTCTTGTAACCTACCAGAACTGGAAGAGAGACCAGGAACTCCTCCCACCTTAACCCGCTGGGCATCAGGCAGCCAAGACACTCACAACAACACTCAGGTCACTCTTCACCTCCTTGTGCCACTTTTTGTAGCAGTTAAAAAAGTATTATATGCAAATGTTAAGTTTGGGATTTGATGTTTTTGCTACAGGCTCCTTGTTTGACTCCAGAGTGGAATAGGACAAGCCATGCTCAGACTGTCTTCTACACCGAGCAGAGATGCATCCCGCTGCAGGGTCAGTGTCATCTTATTCTAAACTGCAGTGGTGACTAAATGAAGAAACCTGTTTCTGTACATAGTTGGAAAACATCAGTGGTGTTTAATCGTTTATTAAAGATTCTTATTGTTTATGTTCTGGGTATTTTTCTGTGTGACAGGTTTGAGTCGGGATCTGGAGGAGCAGATGGTGGAAGGGCTTCTGCTCGAGGTGTCTCTGCCAGAGGTCCAGAGCCTCTACCACGTTTTATTGGACAGAGCCAGCAGCCAGCACACAAACAGATGCATGTCGCCACCACAGGACGAGTCCACAGACTGTGACACACACATGCAGTTTAACTCTCAGGGAAAAAATCTGCCTCTGGACCAGGTACAACTCTTACAACCAAATAAATTGATTATAGCGCTCCTCAAAACTGCCTCACTATCAGTTTTAATTTGTGTTGTTTTATTTTCAGGATGACATCAGTGGTGTGAGGGAAACAATGGCTGGCTCAGAAAAGAAAGCAAAGCGGCATCTGGAGAGAGAAGGTTTAGACACAGAGCGCAGGGGGAAGGACAAAAAGCACTCTCACAAAAGACAGAAGATTAATAAAAAGAACCTGCAGCGCAGGCCAGCTTCGACCTTGTCCTCTCCGCGCTCTGACTTCTCCCAGTCTGATGACTCTGATGAGGAAATGGCTGTGTGTCCGGCAGAGAGGTGTCAGCTGCCAGAGGGAGATGAGGTGAGAAAAAAACGTCTGTAAAACCTCTGAAATACAGTTTACCTTCCACTTACAATAAGTGTCATATAACAAAATGATTTGAGTTCAGCAGCAGAGAAAGACTTTTGTGATTGGACTCCATAAATGTGAAGGGTCTTCATTAAATGCTGGCCACAAACATAAAAGATAGCAAGAAAAGGGACACCTCAGTTCAATTTCTCTGAACATCCTGAAAACGGTGCTGGTGATGGAGGAGGTGGTGGTTTGCACAAGATCTGAAGGGTAGAAAGTCAGGGTCGCAATTATGTTTTAAAAGCAGCATCCAAGGATCAAGAAAGGCAGGCAGATAGATGATTGGTCGGACATGGTGACGCATGAATTTATCAAAAATGTATTAGAAGGTTTATCTGAAGCTGATATGTGGCTTAAGGCTTAATCCAAATAAAGAACTGGAGCACACTGATTGTATTATTTAAAGCGGCTATAATCAATATTTTTATAATAACAATGTATGTGAAAGGTGTCGCTCACACTGAAGAACCCACAGAGAATTAGTACCCGACTCTGCAGTTCCCCTCAGCTTTACAGAGCGTTTCAGGGTGTGTCAGCTCATTGTTTTTATTTTCTGGCTCCAAATCTTCACTGTTTTGGTTCACACTCACTGCTCTCATAGCCTCAGGAGTTGGTGGAGAGTAAAACCAGAGCTACAAGATCAATATTGAACTTACATTCTTCAGGTGGCCAGAAACACGTCTCCAAATGAATGATAATGTTGCTCCTTAACTGCTGGGTGTGTAAATAAGCAACTGTTTGTTAATAAGTTTGTCATATCAATTTAAAAGGTAATGATATGTCAATGTTGTGTTCACAGCTTGTTTCTGCTGCCCCCAAGTGGCCAAAAAAAATCTGTTATTGCAGGTTTAATGTTAAATCATATTCCATCTTGGTAAAAACAACTTGTGTGTGTGTTTTCCTGCAGGTGGATTGGGTCCAGTGTGACGGCAGCTGCAACCAGTGGTTCCACCAGGTCTGCGTCGGTGTTACGGCCGAGATGGCAGAGAAGGAGGACTACATTTGTGTCAGGTGTACACTGAACGATGGACACATGAGAAAATGAAGAGAAAGTAACAGATTTTTCTTAAGGACAGCTGAAGAGGTCTACCTGTCGTCAGTCTGTTTATTCGAGCCACCAGTCTGGATGTGTCACTGATCCCGTACCCCCCTCACCCCCTGTCCCGTCTGTCCGACCCTTTTGTAACAACGGTGCTATCTCCTCTTTGACTTGTCCAGAACTATAATGTTTAGTTATTTTTTTGTATTTTTACATATATATATATATATATATATATATTATATATATATTTCTTTCTTCTTATGAATTGTTTGTTGTTGTCTAAATGAAAAAAACAAAACAAAACGCAGGATGTGAAGTGTGCTGCATGGGATTCCATTACATCAGCGCAAAGGAGTCTTACAACATGATGCACCCAGTAAAGAGGGTTAATCAACGGTTCATATTATCTTCTCTGGGACCTCCTTGCATGTTAAACCAGAGCTAAGGGGACAGAAGTCATGGTTTTCATCCACTATCCCCCCCAAAAAATGACTATTGCATTTTTTTTTTTTTTTGAAATCCAGTGTTTAGTACATGCATCTTAATATAATTATTCCCTTTTTTTTGTAGAATAGGTTTATTTATCTGAGCAATAATTTTTGTCTGAATTGACTTAAATGGCTTGATCTCCGCTGAGTTGTTGTTGGTGCTTTAGCGATGGTGTGATGTACAGAAACCTACACAGGTGGGTGGATTACAGCTGTGGAGTGGCGATGCAGCAGGACACTGCCACCACAGCATGTAACCCAGCAGAGGATACTGTGGGAAGGACTTAAGGGTAGCTGAAGATGTTACAAGTTTATATTGTGGAATAAAGCCCTTTTGTTCTATGGAGAATTCTCGTCCTTTCACTTGAACGTGGTAGAAAGAAACCACTAGATGTCCTCGTATACATGATTTAAAAGGGAACATTCAGAGTTTAGCTAATTTATTCTTCATTATATCTGGTGTTGACCATAAAGGGGAGGGATTATTTCCTTGCAGAGGCTTTGATTTCTTCCTGTGGGTGTCAGAGACAGAGTAATGTAATGGCAATAATATTAAAACACACCACTGGTGGAAAGTAACATTTACTCAAGTACCGTACTTAAGTAAGTTTTTTGGGTACTTGTACATCTGCTGCTAAGTATATTTTGATGCTAATACTTTTGTACTTAAGTAAAATTTTGAATGCAGGACTTTTACTTGTAACAGAGTATTTCCACACTATAGTATTGCTACTTTTACTTAAGTACTAGATCTGAGTACTTCTTCCATCACAGGCCAAAAATTTACAAAAGCACTTCGTAGGCTTCAAGTTCAGTGTGATGGATAATGTTCCTCGGGTTTTCACAAGTAGATTTCACAGCTTCACTTAACAAGAATTAATGACTTTAAAGGCTTCTTTTGCTGACTGTGGGGTCACAAACTTTTTTTATTTTTCCACTCTGACTTCAAATGAAAATAAAAATCCATATATTAATTAAGACTTCAGGCAGTCTGAATGCTCCATATTGAGCAATAAACCATAATCCTGCTCTTCACAATTGAACGTAAGAACGAAGAGGAAGCTAAGAGGAGATCCATTAGTGTGTGACCATAAAGCATCTAGGGCAGGTGTGAAAAATACATCCCATGAACCATGTCAGCTGTATCCTTCAAGGCCGCCTGTTATCAAGCAGCAGCGACAGCCACTGAGTGCAGAATAAAATGATTATCAGCTGTAGATTTTAGAGGAATAAGGGTTCTGATGTGTCAGTAACTCTATCAGTCTATAAGTGATGCTTTATTAGGTGTGTTTTGTAGGCTACATGTTGAAACAAACAATCCTTGTGATCTTATTATTCTTGTTCAAATGTACAGATGAGATGCTACTGATGTACTTTACAGTGAGGTCTTAGTTGTGGTCTCAGTTTTTCTTGGTACAGAAGATGTGTTCAGATAACACTTAAAATGAACATTGAGTGAAACCAGCAGCTGCTGAAAGAGACACTGAAAGCAAAGAAAGTGACGTGTCGGTGAGATTAAAATAAATCAAATGAATTCCTTCAACAGATGAAGGTTTTTCCATTTCATCAAAACAGCCACCAAACATAAACAATGACATGTAGAGCATGTTTAAATTATATAATGAGCACAGCAGTGATTATTCATGATAACTGAAATGAAGTTGTGAAAGATTAATAAACCCAGTGTTACAAATAGATAAAACTACATCCATAATGCTCTCATTTCCTTTATGTGAAGTCTTTGTGTTTAGGGGAAAAAGAGCAGAGTGAAGCTCAGGGAATGAAACCGCTCATACAAATTAAATTCCTTTACAGGAAGCTGCTGCCAAACCACAAAGCCTTTTAAGGAATAGATCTACAAAGACAATTCAACAGTCTTGTATATATCTTCCTATAAACTGTGTTACTCTGCAGCAGCTTGTCTTCAGTGCACTGACCCACACAATATATTCATAGATCTTTTCACTTTCTGCTAGTTAAACAGATGAACATGTGATTTTACATTTGCATGTCACCAACATTGTCCACCTGCAGTATGTATTCGGTGCAGCCTTAATGAACGTTAATTTAGCTTTGATACTCTGACAGTGTGATAGCCTTTAAGACACTCAGCTCTTAATCTACTTCTCACTGAAGTCGGAGCCTTGACAAGTCAAAATGGCCTATTCATTTTGTGCAAGACCAAGACAGAAAAGAAGAAATTAAAGAGATGCACAGGAATTAAAAAAGACCAAAACTCTGGGATATCAAAGAGAGGACCCAAAGAAACATCATAAAACATAAAATGTGAACTAAGAGGATCTACAATGGAAGAAATGAAAGTGAGAGGTGAGAGGGAATGTGAATAAAATATCAATAAAACAGCACAAATCCAAACAACAATCCACATGTATTGCAGGTTAGCAGACAACAGGGTATAAAACTATCCAGCAGAACAGAAGGAGTGCAGACGACCTTTCAAGTATGTTTTAACTCTTTGAGAGTCAGGAAAATGATCACTGAAAAACTGAAGATGACATACAAACAACAAAATAGTCAATTACTTGCAATAAAATAGTACAGTAGAAAACAATACAACAGCGTAAAGACTAAGACTTCAGCTGATTGCACCTTTTAAAGAACAGTTTTTACAAAACCTATTTTTTTACATCAAGAAGTAATATCAGACAAAATGTTATATTATCCCTGCTATAATATAAAACATTTTTGAACTTACAAAGTGTGCCGCGCCACACCACACATTTACAGTTCTTCACTCGTTTAACTGAAATCCAGTCATTGTTTCTTAAACATGCACTTTCCTCTCGTGTCATATTGACTTTCTCTCATTTGAAACAACTTTTGGATGCTTTCATGCAACAGCACAACCATCAGCAGGCTTCTCCCCAACAAACAGCAGCATACATTGCATGTGGTAATAAAGTTTACCTTTGAGCTGACAGACATCCTGTGGACCAGCAGCCACTGGGGGAAAATAAGAGGTACTCAGAGGTACTTTACTTGAGTGTTTCCATTTTATGCTGCTTTCTACTTTTACTCCATTAAAAAACATAAAATTAGTTCATACAACTAAAAAAAACTGTGTCTAGTCCACTTGTGACGTTCCAGATGTCTTTGAGTTGTTAGCAGTTCCACCAAAAAGTAATTTCTCCTCTAAACTTCTCAGGTTTAGAGGTTTTATTTAAATAACTGTTTGAGTCCCAAAAAGTTCAAAATATCCAATATTTCACAAAAAAGCAAAGATTAGTGAAAAGTAAAAAAAAAAAGAATATTAATTTATCGTCATTAATCGTCATTATCTTGTGACCCTTTGGAGGCAAAATGCTGCTTGATGCATCAGTATTAACAATCTAATAATGTCATACATAATAATATATCAGTCACAGGGGCCATTTTACTGCAAAATAAGTGCTTTTGCTTTTGATACTTTAGGTACATTTTGCTGCTAATGTGTCTTTACTTTTATTTTAGTTGGATAGTACTTTTTCCCACCACTGCCAGCAGCTCCAACAACACATTTTGTGAACCCATTAGGCTCAGTCTTGCCGTGAATTCTCCTTACAAAACAGCTGCAGGATGTCATTAAAGGAAAAGAGAAACAAAGCATCGATGAGACACCTGCTTTCTGCTTGAATGACCCTCACTAACCAAGGTCACATAAAAGACTAAAGGTGGGCAATCTGGGTGTGTTTCTGTCCTTACAGACGTCTCTTGTTCCCATTTTGCCAAATAAAGTAGATTGGCAGACATCCTGACTGGAGGGATCAGTTTGACTCCATTTAAACAGCGTAATTTAAAGCTTAGATCAGATGAAACTGATATTATTTCACTGCGTGATATATAATGAGGAGTATTATGCTATAACATGTGGGCCTGAAAATGTGGCCAACATTAAATCACATGCATTGGGTGGATTTTCATCATTACACATTGTGAATACAAATGAATGAATTAAAACTCAATCTGAAATATCTTGGTGTAAGTGGTCGACTCTTGGAGCAGGAAGTGACTCCAGCTGTAAGGATATTAAAACGGTATTTTTGGAGCCAAAGCCTTGTGGGTTCTCCTCATATCTTTTACTGTATGTTACGTCTGTTGATGTCTCTTTTATTTTACAAGTTTGGCCTAAAGCTGAGTCACCAGTGTTGCACTGAACTGACAAATGAGAACAAATAATAAGCATGTGTTTGTCTCTTTTCAAGGTAATCTGTAGTTTGTATGATGAGGTCGAAGGACAAAAGGTCATAGGGCCTGTTTGTAGGACGACAGAGCACACCACTGAAATGGATACTGTATGTATTTCTATTTACTTTACGCACAATATTATTTTAAGGCTGCCATTTATAACTTCCATATCTGTAGTTTATGACGATAACTGTGGTAATAGCTCTTTAATTAGTTTGTTTTGAACAAAGGCAGAAAACTTTTGTTAGAGTAACATGGCAACACTGTCCCCAGTACACAGTACATCAAATGATATTTGCAGTCATAAGTCATCTGAGGATGCATAGCCTCTTGTCTATCATGAACTCCATATTTAGCCAGCGTAATGAGGAAGATATGCAGCAAGAGTAACTCATCTAATCCATTCAGTCACTGGGCCCTGACCAGCTGGGTGTCTTGCTCTTTCATGTGGGCCTTCGTCGTGCCAACAGTAACAGAGACTCTGCAGATACACAATGACAGAGGAAATATGTAAATATTAAGTGGATGATCAACTAAAGGAAATATTTAGATAGCCTACTACCAATAATCTGACACACCTACATTAATTAAATGTGTCTCAGGAACACAAGTAATGTTAACTAACCAACCAAACAGACAAAACAGTTGTGTGTACTGAGAATATAATGAGACTATAAAGAGTCTACAGCCATGCTAGCAGCCCTCTGAGGCTGTGCTTAGGCTGTGCTTTGAGCTAAATGCTAATGTGCAAACATGCTCACAATGACAATGCTAACAGGCTGAAGGATAGCGGGTATAATGTTTATCATGTTCACCAACTTAGTTTAGCATTTTAGCATGCTAACATTATATAATCAGTACTAAACACAAAGTACAGCTGAGGCTGATGGGAATGTCATTGGTATTACAGGAATTTGATCATAAACCAAAGTATTAAAAGAAACAAATTAAAAATTTGACTTGATGGTGCTAAATGAAAAGTGAAGGGATCACCAAAGTAATTACAATTCATCCTAAGGGGGACATGAATGTCTGAACCAAGTTTCATGCCAATCCATCCAATAGTTGTCAAGACATTTCACTCAAATGCCACCATGTCATTCTCACTGTGGCGCCAGAGGAAAAGTCAGGGGATCACCAAAGTCAGTGTGATGCATCCTTCCGGGGAACATGAATGTCTGTGCAAAACTTCACGGTAATACATGCAATAGTTTTTAAGATATTTCAGTCTGGACCAACAGATGCGCCACCAGTATGGCTAAAAAAGTCAGAAAATACAGCGGACACATTGGTGTGTTCAAATTTTTTGAATGCTCAGTATTGAAAAGGAGACTCACTTTTCTGGGTTGTCTACATTCATACATTAACTCCCTGCATCTCCAACCATGGCGGCCCTGGAATGGCTGAATTATAGATATTATTCTTCTTCTTCAGTGAGTCTGTGTTGTGTACACATGAACCTCTCAGGTGAGTAAACAGAAACAGAAAAGCCATTTGGAAGGTGACTCAACTCTCCCTCTGCATTTTGTTGCTTATCAGACACTGTGAACACCAAAACATGAGATTACACAGATGTGTAATGACTCAGGTGTGCACCAGATTATCACATCAGTCTGTGTCCACTGATTATTGGCAGGCACTCAGTCTGTAATCTAAAAGTTAAATAGGTACTGCTTTATCAGATCACTCGCTCAGAGGGATACAGTTCATCTGGCAAGTACATATTTCAGCTAAAGATGTTAGACAGACAAGTGTTTTGTATAATCCATCCAGCAACGAGGGAATAACAACATCTAATTTTTAGCTAAAAATACAAAGAAATGCTCAGACTGATGCTTTGAACAACATATATCTGACAAAAAAAACCCCAAAACTTGAGATTAGATGGTAAGACTGTATAGATGTCAGAAAAACAGCCTTGCAGTTTGGTTGTGTTACAGACTGCAAAAAAAATCTCATTGCAAATCTAAAAACCCAAAGTGAACAAACACAAGAACTTTTTTTAAGTCACATCAAAGCACTTGTTATTGGATTCAAACTTCACCTCAAAAATCAACCTGCCAAACATCAGTTCTCAGTGCAGCTGTGCTACTTTTCATAATAATGGTACTTTCTCTCTCTCTGCAGTGTATTTTCTTCTTCTTGGAGGGTTTGAGAATCAAATGTAATTTCTGAGATGTTGAGAGAGATTATCCAGCTTCCTGAACAAGAGTATAAACAAAGTGTAAATCCTAAATGCCATTCTCTGCTCTGTTAACTGTGAACATTAGATATCTTTAGATCTTTAAACAGAAAATGCACAACACTTTATATAGGTAGGTTTATCCTCCACTGATTCTTTTTTACATCATACACGCATTAGGATTAAACCTTTTTCAGTAATTTCCAGTAAATACAGAGTAAACCCATAATTTTCAATATTAATCAGTTTGTTTATGAAATGCATCGTCCTTCCTGATTGTAACACTAGATACAATAAATTACTTTCCTGGTAGTAATAGAAGTATTTAGGGCAGGAGTATTTTCACAGTGTGGTATTAGTACTTTTACTTATGTAAAGGATCTGAATACTTCTTCCACCACTGGTAGTTTAATCTAAAACAATGCATCATATTTTATACATTAATCATATGTCTTGTATGTATTTCTTACTTTGTAAAGAAACTACTAGCTAATAGCTGACGAATAAATGTAGTGAGGCAAAAAAAATGCAATCGTTTCATCTGAATTGTAGTATAAAATTATAAAATGATAGCAACAAATGAAAATGAAGTAAAGTACAAGTACATGACTTGAGACATCTCTCACTTTAAAAAAAACATTTTATTAATGCTAGCACATGGTTTTATTTCCACCATGTCTTACCTGTTTTATTATTATTATTATTATTATTGTTGTTGTTTTAATCTTATATTATTGTTGGGTATTTTATTTTTGTATTATTTTAATTGTCTTGCCTCAGTGCAGCCCTTTGAAAAGTGCTGTATTAAATAACGTTTATCTGTTATTATTATTAACAGTCACTATTCTGAGCCTCACTTCATTCATGTTTAAATGGGACAGAATTAGACAGTATATAAGATGTTATATTCTTCCTGGAGATAACTTGTACACAACAGAAGAAACTACTCTGCACGGTTGATAGCAGTACTTAACACACTTTAAGACGAGAATAAAACTGTGTGTTTGAGCTGAAGAGGTTTAAATTGTGCCTTAACCTGGATAGCTGTGATTGGCTGATCCTGAGCCAATCAATAGCCGCAGTCCCGACCCTTCCGTACATTCACCCAGTGTGGTTTAGCGCACACATAGCGGAACACGGTAGGTGTCTTGTGAAGCTTTACTCCTGTGTAAAATTAGCTATTTTATAGCTAATAATCCAGCTTGTGACTTAATTAGTTTAATGATTAGTTTCTAAAAACTGTGGTT
Organism: Siniperca chuatsi; assembly: GCF_020085105.1. Taxonomy (NCBI): domain Eukaryota; kingdom Metazoa; phylum Chordata; class Actinopteri; order Centrarchiformes; family Sinipercidae; genus Siniperca; species Siniperca chuatsi. The sequence continues at coordinate 25,027,493 of NC_058051.1, read as the reverse complement.
GTCTCTGATGAGACACTAAAATGACTTCTGGCTCCACTGTAGCGAAGTAATTCTTGTGAGCCAAATAGCTTAACGTTAGCTTACAAGCTAACCTAGATGACTGGATTGAGTAGCTAACGTCAGCTAATGACTAACTAACGAGTTGCCGATACAAACATGGTTTGTGGTTCAAGTAATTTAATGTCCGATTGTATCTCATTCACTTTCATATATGTAGTAGTTTATCCACACGCTAACAGAAACCCAGCTAGCGTCTTAAGGCGCAAACGTTAGATTAACGTTAAATACAAACCGAGATTTCAGAGTTCAGCCTAATGCTAACTAGCTAAATAACTTAATAGCCTCCGGTGTTAGCTAAACAGTTACGTTAACCGTTAGGCAACTTAAAATGGAGTTCAATGTTTGTCAGACAAGAACTAACGTTAAACTGTGAGCTCAACTTTTTTTCTCTGCCAAGCCAACGTTAGTTAACAGTGTTTGCGCTGCACAGCTCGCCGTATCTTTTCCAGGCTAACACCAAATAACGTTAGCTAGCATTTACCAAATGTTGCTAACTGAGTGCTAACATTTGAGTTGTCAAGCTTAGTCGCAATCAAGCTACTTTTTAAGTATCTCAAACTTCACGTTAAATTCACATTTAAGTTATGTTAATACTGCCGATTTTGACTGATCATTTTAAACGATGTAACAGTCACAGGCTATTTTATCGGGAAACTCACGTTAATAGCCACACCCTTCCTTTCGAAACCAACTACGCTTCAAGTTGTCACGAAAACAAGTTCATTTTTGTTTAATGTATCAAATACCAGCATAGCACTACTCGTCTAACTTATAAAGTCGTAGTTTTACAAGATAAACTTTTAAAAAGTTTTATGAAGGACGTCATGTAGAAGTATGTTGTGCTCTTATAAGTTAAAATCCATTTGCCCCCTTCTGGCTCTGACACACGACACAATATTTTCTGTATGTTGATTTGAACTGAAGAGTTGTTTGAGTTGCCCAGTTAGCCATAATTAAAATCAATCCACTAGCTTTGTGATGAATGTTTTAGACAAACATGTTTTTTTACTGTTTGTGTGTTGACCATCAACAGGTGTTTCAAGGAATACGTTTTGTTTATGTACCATGTGACAAATCAGCTCCTGACTCCATAAAGTAGACCCACACAGCACTTAAATTGGCAACAGAAAGTCATCCCTTCTAATTGCCTGCTTTTCCAATGATCTGTGATGTAAAACTTGTCTCTCAAAATGTTTTTCTTACTGCCTTTCTAAACAGATACGCAAAACGTTTTGTAGTAAATTAATCCAGTTTTATCTAGACCAGTCATGTAGTGCTGATCTAAATGTAAACACTTTCAATATTTGGCTTAATTTAGGGCCAGCTTCCTGTCTGAACAGTTTGGTGTAGTCTAGCTTTCTGGCTCCCAACTGACTCTCAGCACCTGTCTGCTGACATCAGTGTACCTGAGGATCTGCCGGCCCCCCTCCTCCCCAGATGTAGAGGGAGTTGTCATCTGCAGCAGCCGTGTACACAGTAGGTTAAAGCTGTTTTCACAGCATGAATGTGTGTTTTATTTTATTTTTTTCACTGTACAGATTTTGTGCAAAATATGCTTTTGTGTAAGGCTTTGTCCATTTGTACAATTCGGTAGATGTTAACATTTTCTTCTTCATCATAAATGTTGGATAAAGTGTTCGTTAGCTGTTAGCATTGAGGCCTCGCAACAAGGAGGCACTCTTATCAGCAAAGCCACCAAAAATTCATGAGTAGGATTGGTGAAGGTTGTCAGCTGAAGTGTTGATACTTGAAATGTTTGAGTCCAGGCTCGTATCTAATCAGGGGAAGGCTTAGGTTTCTTATCTGATGTCAAGGCTTTGAGGCAAGTTTTGTGACACCCACATGAATTTACATTTTAAACACAGAGTGGATTGCCTCTACGTACATTTTTAGGCTAATAAATGCATCAGGCACACGTTGGCGTCACCCTTAGGTGCACCCCCTCGCCCTGGTAATGATTTCACTGCAGTGGTCATACATGCACCCTCTGATCTCCATTTTCTGTTTGTATGGTGTACTTGAGTAGAGGAGGGTCATTACAATGGCTCTTTGTAGAGTGCCTCGTGTGCCTGTCTCACACTGTGGGTTTCTGGTGGTGCTTCATACGTCGTAGTTTGAATTGCAAATGCCGGTCGAGTGTGACAGAGTGGTTTTTGTATTGTTTGTCTCAACAAAATGTCCCACAGATGTCGTATGAGTAGTAGATTCAGAGAGGTTTTGCTGTGCATCACCCCCTCATTGACATTTGTACATCAAATGATGATTACATTTACATTTCAGAATAGTATTTATAAGCACCACATGTGCCTCTGTACATGCTTGTGAGCAGTTTTGTGCTGCCACTCATTATCTCTGAACCTCACCTTTTTTTTTTTTTTTAAATAATTCATTTGATAATTAGAGTGCACCTCAAGATAAAAGTTTTCTCTGAAATAGTCTGAAATGTTGCATGTGAAACCCAAAACAATGAGGGGTTTGATCATCAGCGTGAGGTGGTGATTTTCCCAGCGTTCAGTCACACATTTTCAACATTCACAAGACAGCAAAACACGAGAGTGAAATAAAATTGTAGTAGAAAATGACACCACAGAAGAAGCACCTTCTGTATTCCTCAAGGGCTTAATGATGCATTTATTACTATAATAAAAATCAGCAAAGTCGTCAAAAGATTTTGTCACTTTTTATTCACTAAATGAGCCCTGGATGATTACTTTGTTATAAGAAAAACTGTCTGCTAATATTTTCTAGGCCATGTATGCTCTCTAAACCGTGTCAGGCTGATGGAGTTGATGATAAGGTCATTCTCCGTGGCCTTTCTCCTCCGTATTGTAATGAGATGAAGTTATTTGCGGCACTGGAACTCTTACCTACTGACTGCACTGCCATTTTTAGGATCTATTGCACTTTTCCGAGGCTCCACATTGCATCTTATAGTTTTTACTAAAAAAGGCACTTAATTATTCTTTGATACCAGTGCTACTACTGGGTGAAACACTAGTCTGAATTTCTGGAGTTAACAAGCCAGCCGGTGGTTTTCCTTCAGCTCTTCTTAATTTTTTTATTTTTTAAAGGTGACGCCCCTATTGTCATGACAGCTGAAGTCCCATGGTAGTGGGTGGGAAAGAGAGCTCATTTTTTGGCAGAGGAACTGCGTTTTAATCTGCTGATGTAATCAGTGATTTTTCATTGTTGTGGATACTTCACTGACAGGGTGTTCACACTGACATCAGCTTAGTCGATGGTTTCACTACTTCAGTTACTGTACATCGTGAGAGATGCTGAAGTTTCTGATTTTGGTCTCTTGCAGCAAAGAAGTCTTTGGTTACAAATAGAATATACTTGTTTGTGTTTATGACAATCTAAAAGCACTGTTAGGGAGATTTTACGGTACCCTTGGCACAGGGTAATTTGGAAAAAGTTAAAGCTTGTTTAGATTTAGCTAGCTGAGTAAGTTTTTTTTTTTTTTTTTTTTTCTTCCTGTAGCTGAAAATGATACAAAGATCCTCTGTCTCACTTTCTCATTCGTTCTCTGTCCTTTCACAGACCCTTGTGCTGTCCAGTGAAGTTGCCCACCATGCGTGAGTACAAGCTCGTGGTGCTGGGATCAGGAGGTGTGGGAAAATCAGCACTGGTGAGTGATGGCTGCTGCCATGTGTAGGACTCAGCAGCACCAACAACTCGTGTCATTAACACGATTATGATGCAATTTACAATAAATTAGAGTGCTTTAAATGAGAAGGCCAATTATTTAAAACAGAAATATCGTCCAGGAAGTTGTAGATAGATTCTTAGTGCTACAAAAACTGCATTGTGGAACAGGGTTTTATTCTGCGGATAAAATATCAGGGGATGTGATATTTCATGAGGCCACAAATAAAAAAGACTAGGCAGCAAGAATAAGTCTGAGTCATGGGCTCGGCAGCTTCAAGAATATAAATGAAACTGGCTTCTAGTCAGAGATGAATGTTGATGATGAATCATAATGTTTTAATTTACATTAAGTGTGTTTTTATCTTGGGATATAGATTTTGGGTGACGTAGTGCAAACAGTGAAAACTACATAAGTGACGAGTGTGCCGGTTTTTGATTAGTAATTATATTCTGTCTTGATGTTTTCCTCATTTGTTGATTTCAGACAGTCCAATTTGTGCAAGGCATTTTTGTGGAGAAGTATGACCCCACAATAGAAGACTCCTACAGAAAGGTGAGCTCAGAAACACACTTTACGCACTTAATTTGACCACCTGAGCTTTGTCAAAGCAACTCAATGATTGGCTGTGTAAATGCCTCCATGTACCTGTTTGTTTTTCTCCAACAGCAAGTTGAGGTCGATGGGCAGCAATGCATGCTTGAAATCCTGGACACGGCTGGAACAGTAAGTCAAGTCAGACACAGGTATCAGATGGATGGGGTCTTACAAGATTAATGCCAGGTTGCTGATGGCTTCTCCCCTCTGTTATTGTTTCTATAGGAACAGTTCACAGCTATGAGGGACCTGTACATGAAGAATGGCCAAGGTTTTGCTTTGGTGTACTCCATTACAGCGCAGTCAACATTTAACGACCTACAGGACCTCCGGGAACAGATCCTGCGAGTAAAGGACACTGAGGACGTGAGTGTTAAACTCTTTTGAAAATGTTAGAATTTTTCTTTTCATGTCTTTTCTCTTACTTACTGTAAGAGATTAATCTGCCGATCATTTTCTTGATTAATTGATTGGTCGATAAAACATCAGAAAAACAGTAAAAAAAAGCATTGCAATTTCTTACATCCCAAGGTAATGTCACATATGTCTTTTTTTTTTTTGCCAAATGTATTAAATTTACTAGAATGCAAGACAAGAAAAAGCAACAGATTCTCAGAGAAGCTGGAACCATCAAATGATTTGCGTTTTTGCCTCACTTGTTCCTCCCTATAGGCTCTGTTCACTTTTTATTGTATTTTCCTTTCCTTTCTTTCCTTTTCATTTCTTTTCTACCCTCTGTAATTACACTCTAAAAAGAAAACAAATATAAAGTAAAAAAAAAAACAATCACCAAAACTATTAATTAATTAGCTGTTGATTGACTAATTGATTAATCAGATAAACGTTGCAGCTCTGCCTGTTTTTCAGCTTTGTGACAACCATAACCCAGTGGGGTTTTAAATGGTTTATTTAGCTTAAAATGTGGGAGCATTTCCTCAACCCATGAAGGAACACAAAAAAACAAAACAGATCCGTTATTAATTTTCTCATGAACAAACAAACAGGGAACAAACATTGGACCCACCCTTGACCAGACGTTCACAGATATGAGTGAGCGTACTTACTGTGCATCTGGAAGGAAAAACAAGAACACACACATCTACATACATACATGTGAAAAATGTATAAAGGAGACGTGTATACATATGTACCAACCCACACAAATGCTTGAAAAAGACATATATGACGTAAGTATAAAATATGGCTGTTCGGACATAGATATAAAATGTAAACGAGATGATGTAGAATAGATAAAATAAAAAGGAGTAAAGAAACACGTATGTAATTCAAAATCAACAAATTTGGAGATGCGTGGTTTTCATCAGACAGCAACAGTGTTCACCCGCTCTTGTAATTCTATGAGGCTTCCTCCTCAGTCTGTGGAGAGTTTCTCTTGTGTGATAACCTTTGGTGTTTCTCTGTATAATCTGTCTGTGTCGCCTCTCAGGCTCATCACTCCCTCATTAGAGTCAGCTCTGTGGGAAAGAGAGGGCAGAGCGAAGGGCGGGCAGGAACTTTGTGACAGGGTGGAAATGTCAGAGCTGCTGTTAGACGCTCTCTGCCACTTTCAATCTTGGTCTCTTCATCTCTTAATTTAGAGAGAGGATATACAACATGCTGAGTGCGTGCTTTATTTATTCATAGCAGGTTGCTTGATTGGTCTGCGTTTCTTGGTTAAGGTCTCACTTAGCCAAAACATTTTGCTGTTGAATATGTGCATATAAGATCATAAACAAGTACCGGTTGTTGAAAACATTGTGTTGTGTTTGAAATGTCAAAGCAATATCTTACTTTGACGTCTCTGTTAATCAATCAGGTTCCCATGATCCTGGTGGGAAACAAATGTGACCTGGAGGACGAGCGTGTGGTTGGCAAGGAGCAGGGCCAGAATCTGGCCCGTCAGTGGAACAACTGTGCCTTTTTAGAGACTTCAGCTAAATCAAAGATCAACGTTAATGAGGTAAGTACCACTACAATGCTACTTACAGCATGTATGGACCGATGAGTTGGATTATTTAGACTGAGAGGAAGGTGTAGCTTTGCTGCTATTTCAATGCTGGATTCACTGAAATAGTAACCCACTGCAGGCGCTTGATCGGAACCACACAAATGTCTTCGATTCCAATGTCTTTATTTGCTTCTAATACTGTAATAATATGTAGCCACACAGTGAGCCGAACGTGAGCTCCATTAGCTTAGCTAACGCAAACGATTAGCAGACTAGCACTAACAACGATAACAAACATATTCCTAAACTCTCTCACTCACTTGAGCTAGACGCACTTTATACCAGATCACAGTTGGAACAGATAGAGGTGTATAAGTCCTTAATGTCCAGGAGAGTCTGCTGATGCACGTTGGACTTCAGACTGCTTCAGGAGAAAGAGGGCGAATCTGGGTGTAGTTCTGATTGGCCCAAAGTCTGAACAGTGAAAAAGCCCATCACAATTTCCCAAAGCCCAGGGTGACAAATCTTCAAATGTTTGTTTTTTTTGTTTTTTTTTTCACCAACAGTCTAAAGCTCAAAGATGCTCAGTTTACATATGATATAAAACAGAGAAAAGCAGCAAAGATTCATATTAGAGGCTGAAAGCCCAACATTTTTTTCATTTTGCTTGAAAAATTAAGATTAAGCAATTATCACAGCCTGGTGATACATTTTCTACCAATTGACTGAATAGTTTCAGCTCTGCCAGAAATATAACAAATTATAAGACCAGGAAAACCTGAAAATATTCACATTTCAGATGCTAGAAACAGAATTTTGGCATTTCTTTTCTTGAAATGTGACTCAAAACCATTAATCAATCATCAAAATACTTGTCGATTAATTTTCTTTTGATCAATTGATTGATTAATCAACTAATTATTGCAGCTTTATGGCCTTCTCATACATTTCTGCTTTAACAGTGCCAAGAAAAATGCATCATTGTATAAAATATGTGCCCCTACTTAGAAAGTTTGTATTGAGATAACAGTATCTTTCATAAGTGACTTTGTTGTATATTGAGAGCTGCAAGCCTCCATATTTCCCATAACATACTCTACTACCATTTTTTATGAAAGAAAACAAAAACAAAGTAGAGAAAATGACTTTTCACTGCCAGATATTAGTTCTGTGTTCTTTGCTGAAGCATTTCTCTTCCTCTCTTGCAGATTTTCTATGATCTGGTGCGACAGATCAACAGAAAAACGCCGATGGAAAAGAAGAAGACAAAAAAGAAGTCAAGTTGCACACTGCTCTAAAAAGTCCTCCCACAGTAGCTCCAGGCCAGGTGAGTGGGTGTTGAAACAAAATTTATTCCAGACACGTGCAGGGCTCCTGCTGCTCACTGAGCTCTGGATTGTCACTGAACATTTAGAGGTTTATTGCAAGAATTATTAAAGTAATTTCATTAATTCTGATAGCACGCAAGCATCACTGATGTCTTTGAAACAAAGATGACTCATAAAGCATCTCTGTAGGTTTAAGAATAAATCTTTTTTAGGGGGGGCGCTGACTAAATTAAACGCCTCTCTGGTCCTTTTTTGCCTTGTACTGCCATCAGTTATACCACCGTCTGTTTTCATACAGTACGTACTGAGAATATTGTTGTTGCTTTTAGGGAAACCTGGAACCAAGTTACTGAAACCTAAATGTGTAAAAATCCGTGTTAGGGTTTCACCTTTTTAATTTGATCAAAGATGATTTGGTCATTTAAGTTTTATTCATTTTAACATATTAACTGTATACAAAAATACAGATGATACAGATGCGATATAAGAGGATTCACAGTCAGTTAGGGAAGAAACGGAAAAACTTAAAAGTCAGCCACAGGAAACCACCTCGGCACCCCAATAATTCTTACATGTATGCATGCGTGCATACATACATATATATACATACAAACACATATATACTGTCCACTAGTACCCTGTACCCTCTCTAAGATGTTGCACCTGTAATGTAAGCCAGACAGATTTGCCATATTTGGATATTTTTGCTTGGGGCGTTATTTACCCTGGCAATCATATTTTCAAAGGCAGCAGTCTCTGTCATGAGTTTAAGCCACTCTGTAAACTCTGGCCTATGTGGGTTCCTCCAGTTGCGTAGAATAAGCCTAGCTGCCACAATAAAACCTGTTGCCGTCAGTCCAAACTCTGCTTTAGTAAGGCCCGGTGGCAGAGATTTGTCCCCTAGCAGACATAATTGTGGGGATTCTGATAGAGGTTGTTTGAGCCACCCTTCGAGGGTTTTCAGTACCACCTTCCAAAAAGGTAGTACCATGGGACAGTCCCATAGACCATGGAGAAATGTGCCTGCTTCTTTGTTACATTTCCAGCATTTATTGTCCTGGGTTAAGCCCATTTTAAACAGTTTCCAGGGTGTAAAATAATATCTATGTACAATTTTATTAATGAATATCTACTACTACCTTATAGCCCAGCCTACATTTGAGATCACCTCCTGCCATACATCTTCCCTAATCTCACTGCCAAGATCCTTTTTCCATGTTAGTCTCAAGCTTTCACACATTCTAGTTTGAATATTTGACATTTTCCTATAAAATATTGAGGTAGAGTATGAGGAGAATTTAGAAACTCTTTAACCTTATTCTCTTCTTCCTCTTAACATTTCAGTCCAAAGACAGGAGACACTGCTCCTCAGCTGTAAATACTTCCAGAAATCACCTTTTATCTGTTAGATTAAATTGTTCTTTAAGGTCCACAAATAAACAAGCGATCTCTGTAGAGATCATTGACAACATGTATCCCCTTTGCCAACCATGTATCCCATAAAAATACCTTTTCCCTATACAGATTGAGGGGTTGTTTCCATATGAAGGAGTAGCATAATTTGTATTGAGAAACCCCCCAAATCTTGTGTGCCCATTCCCACTGTGAATGTTGTAAAATTAGGTTTCCTTGTTCCATCTTTTTTGCTGTGTTCTTCTGTGATAACAGTTCCACAACCCCCTCCATCTTTACCCACTCAGGGTTAGACTCATAAATTGCCCAATGTCTTAGTAGCTTATTCATTTCAAATGCTATGTTATATAATTCGTATTTGAGGGAGCCAATCCACCACTATCTCTTGAGGCAAACAGTTTTTTCAGACCAATTCTGGGCTTTTTTCCATTCCATAAAAACTCCTTAATCAGACGGTTATATTGTTTTGAAGATGCGAAGATGCTGTCAGAGATGGTTACTGGTATCATCATAGAGATGTAATTGAATTGTGGAGCAACCGCCATCTTTATAATAATAATCTTAATAATAATATTTTCCCCATCAGTTGAGATTTATCCATTTCCATTTCTTCAAATTTGCTTTTTTTTTTTTAAATATTTTTATTAAAGGAACCATATTAATGGACAAAGATGGTTTAAAATGTTTTATGTAATTGTGTCAAGTTGTAGGCCTTTCATGAATGTTGTGGCTCCACCTGCTGTTGGAGCATTGTAACTGTACTTTAATATACTGCATGTTATGTACACTTTAAATCACCAGCCACTGTTTCCCAAAGCATACTATATTGTTTTTGTGTGTGTGTGTGTGTCTCTCTGTTCGTGGGTGTAAATCATTGGTTTACACTCCTCTCACTCTGATATTAAAATCAACCTCTGGAGACTTAAAGCTTGGTGGAGATATGTAATCCATCACAGTGAATATCATGCCGTGCTGACTTTTCAAATGAAACTCCACTGCCACGGTAATATAACTTTGACATCAATAAAAGCAGACATGATGTTCCCTGTGATGGATTACCAAGTTTCAAATCTCAGAAGGTAGAAAAAACAAATTTTAAAAAATCTGCTTTGTTTAAGGATAGGTTCACTATTTTTCAAACAGTAGTCGTGTGCCTGTATGAACACCGAAACAGGTTTTACTTGCTGTAATCATTCCTCCTGTTCATACTGGCCATTAAGAAAGCTCTTCATAATGCACTTGTGCATGCATATGCATACTAATGTAAGTGATGGGGGGATGAAATCCACTCATGGGGATCTTCCAAAGTTAGTCTTTTTAGTACAAACACCTCGTCTGTGTTACCAATCCCTCTTTGTGTTACCATCCCTCCACAAAGAGGGATTTTTGTACTAAAACGACTATTGTTTTTAATTGTGACCCTATCCTTTTAAGGGTATGATTTGTATTAAGAGGCTAAAATGTGCAAAAAATACTGGTATGTTTATTGACAGATCTGGCTCTGAGACAGATATGACTTGTCCACTCTTGGACATCTATCGTCTCTGTAAGTGCTTGATGACCTGAGAGGATGTTCAGTGCAGTTGTCCAAACTACTGTAGCCACTGATGGTTTATTCTGGCTATTCACTGTGAAGTAAATTAATGTCTTGGTAATAGCTGTCTTTATCTCACTGGGATAAACTCCCAAAACAGATTCAGTCTCTAGAGCAGAGGTCTCAAACTACCAGTTGAGTATATTTTGTTAATCCATTTTGGGTTTTTTTCTCCCTAGCCTTTTATTTTAGAGTAATCACTTAATTTTCTAGCAAGGCTGCAAACTTGGAGCATAAAAATTGGCTTTTTATTTTACATTTAACATTTGGCAAGCTGTAACAAAAACGCTCTGCACTCTGATTTACTGCGGCACACCAGCCACCAAAACTTCTCTTTATAACCATGAAAGAATGGGTTTACCTAGAGCACAGACATTTTCAAGAGAGGCAGACAACTGAGATTTAGTGCGACTACTTTCGGTCTCATCTGCAAGGAGAAAGTTGATGTTCTCTAAGGAAACAATGTCAGAGGCATTACTTTACTGAACGTGCAGAGCAGTGCGACAGGCACAAGGGAGAGGAGAGGGAACGATTGCTCAGTTTCAGAGTGTATATAGTTAAAATGTATTGATGGAAAACAAACACTGGAGTTTTGTTCAAGTGGCACCCGAGCAGAGAACAGCCTGGCCAGTTGCTCTCAGGTTGTTTGACTTTAAGACCTCTGCTCTTAACTGAGCCTCCTCTTTTCCCTGCAAACAGCTCATGTCCTACACAATGTTTAATATGTACTGACGTTATTTTTTTCTTACTTGCAGAAACTTGTAATGATTAACTGCTTCCCAGTGGATCATGCCAGCATTCCAAGTCCTCTCCAGAGCATTTTGAAAAAGGCTGACAGAGATACTTCACCACTTGTAAAATGGCAGGAGACGGCACATACTCAAGATACTCTTCTCTGCTTTTAAATGGCAAAGGAATCCACCTCTTTTTTTTTTTTTTTGTTGTTGTTGTTTATTGTCAGCCTGATGACAGCTCTGTTTATGTTTTTTGTTTTACTTCTCCAAGGTGTCTTTCTTCTGGAAATATCAGTGTAAAAGACGAGACCATGGGTTTAAATCCCTATATGGGAACTAAAATGTTTTATTAAAAGTAACATTAGTCTGGCATATTGTGACAATACGCTTGCAAAACAAACCATGTGAAATGTTGGCCTTCTCATACATTTCTGCACTAACAGTGTCAACAAAGATGCATCATTGTTCATAGGTTTCTCGCTCCTACTTACAAGGATGTGTATTGATGAGATAACATCTTTCCTAAGTGACTTTGTTTTATATTGAAAGCTGCAAGCCTTCCATATTTCCCATAATATATTCTACTTCCATTTTTGCATAATAAAGCTAAGGAAATTAGTATTTTATAGACTGATGGGGGGGGGAATGGTGCGTTCTGATTTTGTCTTGAGGCTGAAAATATATTGTACTAAACCAACTCTAATATTGCTGTCACAGATGATTTTCCAGCTTTTATGAATGATTAAATTTTAGTACATTTTCATTATTTTTGGTCTTTTTTCCTTATTGAAACAGTTTTTAAATGTCTTAAACATCTGCAATTTTTGATTGCTCAAAGTATGTGGGCTAAAGCTGCAGGGTATGAACAAACTCACTTTTAATGGTTTTGTCAATTGTGTGTTTTCTCTACAGCAGACAAAAGCCGAAGTTGGCAATGTATTTGTAAAGTTCTGGTTTAGGTGCTCTAGGGACACAGTAGTGAGAGGATCAATACCTCCAAGAGAGCCTCCACAAGCTAAAAGTGTTTCCTGTTGGCAGAAGTGACAGCCTAAGCCCAAGTCACCAGAGTTTTAGCAGAAGAGTTGGCTCAGCAGACCTGCAGCGGAGGTTGGAGCCAAGAGAGGAAGGAGCGAGGAAAGAGGAACCCCGACTGCAGAGGCCCTAGAAAGCAAAAGCAGAATAGAAACTGCGATCAGATGGTGAACTTGGTCAAGTGGAGGCAGAAGAGGCTCACCAAGCTGCTCCACCTCAGACTGATGGTGAGACACAAAGGTCTCTTTAAGGTGTCGTAACACTTAACTGCAAATATAACTTCATGATTACATGACTGGCAGCATAAGATATAAATAATAATGTTTTAATTGCATTATTTGCCTTTGAACTTGAACTAAGCAGTGGTGGAAAGTACGTACATTTACTCAAGTACTGTAATAAAGTAAAATGTTGAGGTACTGGTATTTAAGTAAGTAAAGTTAATTTATATAGGAACTCTATAGATCAAATGTCAAGTTTATTTATAAGCACGTTTAAAAACAACAGATGTTGACCAAAGTGCTGCACAAATTAAAAGAAACAGGCTGGGACAAAATATATGATGCAATAAAATATATTTTAAAAAATAAAATAATGGAGAATATAAACAACACAAATAGAATCCAAGATGTCAAAACTCAATCTGATTTTTTTCAAAAGAATAAAAAGTTTTCAAACCAGTTTTAAAAGTGTCCACTGTAGGTGAGGTCCAGATGTGGAGCGGTAGGCTGTTCCATAATTTAGGAGCAGCGACAGCAAAGGCCCGACCTCCCCTGTGCTTTAATCTGGACCTGCATCTGGTCAGCAGACCAGAGTGATCTCGAGGGAGATAAAAGATCGGCGAGGTAAGGAGGCGCCGACGCATTGACTTAAAAACAAAACAATAAGATCTTAAAATCAATTCTAAAACGAGACGGAGAGGCGCAGAGAGGCCAAAATGGGCGTGATGTGGTCACACGTGTGCCTGTTGAGAGCCGGGCAGCTGGAGGCGAGAAAGCAGAGACTGGCTGAGTCAAGGCTGCTGCAATAGTCAAAGCGAGATAAAGGCGTGAATCACCTCCTCAAGGTCATTGAAGGAAAGAAAGTATTTCCATTTTGTCCTTCTGTATACTTCTATTCTACTGATAGCTGTAGTTACTTTACAGATTACAATTTTACATAAAAAAAAATCTATGATAAGTTAATGCGACACAGTGTGTTGTTAAAGATGAAAGCAGCAGTTCCCAACAGTGTCTAGTTGTCATGTTTCAGATGTGTTTGAGTTGTTTGCAGTTCCACCAAAGAGACGTTTCCCCTCTGAACTTCTCAGATGGTTTCATTTAAATAATTGTTTAAGGCCCAAAGAGGTAAAATTATCCAATATCTCACTAAAGATTTGAAAAAAAGTCTCGAAAAATTCATGAAAATGTGTGTATCACAGTTTATTTTTCCTTCGTTTCTACCCGACTAACCATCTTACGACGAGGTTGGGAACCACGTGACTGAACCAGATAATTTTATAAAGTATTTAAAAGTAGCTCCAGCTACAACAGCAAAATGCTTCTTACACATTCACATTGATGCAGCAGTAATAATGTAATATATATTAATATATCAGTCACATCGGCCATTTTTCTGCAGGAGTACTTTTGCTTTTGATACTTTGAGGACTTTGCTGATAATACTTATGTACTTTTACTTAAGTGGGATTTTGAATGCAGGACTTTTCCTTGCAGTATTTTTAGAATGATGTGCTGGTACTTTTACTAAAGTAAAGGATCTGAGCACTTGTTCCACCACTGGCTACAAGCAAGATGGTTTCTGATTTACTAAAGGGACGCATGTCACAATCCTCCTGGTCCAGCTGTGTAAGTGGAGCTCGTGCTACCTGTGCAGGAATATGAACGATAATAACCTCCAAACAATTCAAGCCCCGTTTCATGCAGAGAAGTCTTCTGTCTAAAGGCATCGGACCGGACCTGCAGCTTTTATGTGGTCGCGATTAAAATCCTCCTCCTGTATATTATCACCGCTGATTGATGAGCATCGGTGACTCCCCATCTCTCTGGCCCTCCTCCCAGCCTCCTTTCCCCTCCCTCTCTCTCCCACACGCATGCATACAGACCGACAGGCTACGCGACCCCCCTCCCCCCCTTCCATCATTTTCCCATCTCTTACTCACTCTCTTCTCTACAACAAACATGGCCGCGAAATCTGATGGTGCACCCGTCTCTCTACGAAACGAAATCCCACCCGAGTGTCCTTCCAGGTCGGACCCGCGGCCTCCCCAGCGCCCTCCCGCCGAGCAGCGCTACTCCCTCCCGGACTGCTGCTGGACGCTGTGCGCCCTTTTGGTCTTCTTCTCGGACGGGGCCTCAGACCTGTGGCTGGCCGCGGACTACTACCTAAGGAGGGACTATTGGTGCTTTGCACTGACTCTGGTCTTTGTGATAGTCCCGTCCGTGGTCGTGCAAGTGTTGAGCCTCCGATGGTTCGCTTACGATTTCTCGGAAACCGTCGAGAGCTGCACGGCTGCGGCCGCCGTGGTGGCGGCGTCGGGAGCGGAGGAGAGCGACTTCAGCACCAAGGACAGCGGCGAGCGGGGCGCTGGCCGCACTGCCGCGGCCGGGGTGCTGCCAGGGCCGGGCACCGGGGGAGGAGCCCGGGGCTGCTGCAGAGTCTTCATGTGGCTCTTCCAGGTCATCATTCACATATTTCAGCTGGCACAAGTCTGGAGGTAAGTCTGAACACTCATGACGTGATATGAGAGGAGGGGAAAACTACACATTCTGCCTCTGCCTTTGTGTGTGTGTGTGTGTGTGTGTGTTCATCTGTGAGCACATGCATTCTCCAAACCCCAGCATCACCCCCTTTAGCTAAACGCTTATGAAACATAATCATTCAGGGAGGTCTGTGCCCAAAATGCCACAATGTCTTTTTGTATTGTTTGACGTTTCTCCCCAGCTTGCAAAGGGGGAGTCAGACTCCACCCATCCACCCCGCAACCCCCCGACGCGCTTTTAGGTCAATCATCTCCTGGGGAAATCATCAACTCATCCACCAATCGCCTTATATAGAAAAATAAAAATCCCTTTGTCTTTTGCAAGGAAAGGAACTGCTGAAGAAAATGAATATAGTCATGAATGTCATGAGAGTTGCTTCCTATTTGCAGTGATGTGTGTACCCGCCTCCTTATCACTGTTTAGTCTATTTTCAGCTCTTAGCCTGAGGCTCCTTCTCTTATATTTGTAAAATCCATATTCTCAAATCTCCCAGCAGTTTTCAGATTGCAAGTCTGTTTCTCTCAGCTGGGCCAAAACATGTTTAAGTACCAGGTATGCTCTGCGACTAAAAACAAACCGGTGTACACTTTGGCATTACTCTTACATCAATGGTAGTAGGTCTGTAGGTCAGCTACTCAGTCAGTGATGGTGAGGCAGTGCTCAAGCCTCCGGTGCTCTGATGAGTTTTGACAGGCTTGAACTGCTGCCAGTCAGAGGGAGGCATTCAGCTGAACTGTGGTGGGAGGAGGGTTAGACAAAAACGGGATGATATTCAAAGACAAGTTGTATTTTATAGACACACTGGGGATGTTACAGAAAGACAAATTATGTGTAATGATGAAATCAGATGCAAATCAATTGTTTGATTTATCTGTAGGCCACTGTCTGTGCCTATCTTGGTTGTCTCTCTCTTCCTGCCTCCTTAGACAGCCCTATGGGTAATATATATTGATTCCTCATTTCCTCCTGGAGACTTCTGTGTGTGTGTGTGAGTGTGTCCAGGAGCACATTAAAACATTGTGGCAGCGCAGAATTACTGGTAATGCCATTAAAGCTGTTGTGTGTGTGTGTGTGTGTGTGTGTGTGTCAGTGTGTGCTCCATTCATTGCTGCTGCTCTCAGACCAGCGTGTCTGCACATTAAGAGGATTACCGCTGTGTGTTTTACCCTCAGCTGTTAACTCAGGAATGATCTGTCACTGATACACAGTTAGTCAGGTGAACCGGGGATCAATTTGGGCCGGCTACCAGAATTAAATGTCAGCGCACAAGAGATGGGATATGGGGTTGTGTTACGGACACCGTGTACGTGGTGTGTGTGTGAGTGTGTGTGTGTGTGTGTGTGTGTGTGTGTGTGTGTGGTGTGTGTGTGTGTGTGGCGGAGTCTTTGACCCTCATTACTGCTCTATTTTCTGTGTGTTATATCCCAAGGCACACTTAGCAAGGCAGGAACCCGAACAAAAAAGGGTTACACAAACTCCCTTGTGGTTCACTGGGCTTGTTGACAATAGGGCTCTCCTGACCCGTCTCCCTGAGGCAATCACCGAGACATTTATAGCTTCAGTCCTCCGTGGCAACCAACCTTTTTCAAACACTTATGATAAAGGTAATGATTTACACGTTGCGTTGCATATTTGTATGGTACAAAAAGATATCACGTGACAACATATTTTTGCAGAAATATGTTTGCACAGTGCGTGAACCTGTGCGTCTACAAAATGATGTGTGTTATACAAGGTCATTATAGAACAAGTTGAGGGGGAGGGGGCCTACATGACAGCAAAGCTCAGGAGTTCAACAAGGGATTTACAGTGAGCGCCCCCCCCCCACACACACACACACACTCTAACCTTCAATCTGAAGACTGGATTGAGAGCATTTATTTGGATTTCTTTTCTCTCCGCAGCCCCTCATATTTAGCTTTTTCTGCAGCTCTCTGACTGATTTTATTTAAAGAGAGATTGCAGACAAGCTCTACATTCACCCCCTCCAATGCCTGTACTAAAATTAAAACCACAGAGCTGCTTAGTTCAGTTTCAGTCTAATCTAAATCCTAGAGGAGCAAGCTACCAGCTTTTTTGGCAAGAACTACTGACAGCTCCCAGAGTTTGGAATAATGAGTTATGACTTCTGAGAGTCTGTGTTTGATGTCCAAAGGTTTTTGAAGCACAGTATTAAGACCTCAAATTCTGTTCAATCTCACGTAATGCGCTCACGAATGTGTCTGACTTGTGTCTGCCTCTGATACACAGGTATGTCCATGCCCTGTATTTGGGCGTGCAGAGCCGCTGGCACAGAGACCCCGAGCGCCGTCACTACTACTGGCGCATGATGTTTGAGAGCGCTGATATCAGCATGCTGCGTCTGCTCGAGTCCTTCCTGAAGAGCGCCCCTCAGCTGGTGCTGCAACTCAGCATCATGATCCAGGCCAGTCAGGTGCTGCCCCTTCAGGGTGAGTGCCCCCAAAATGACCAATCACCACATCAGCCAATCACGCGTCTGCAGCCCACGCTGTGCATGATGAGTCACTTGTGCTCACTTCAATCCTGCCCCCACAGAGCAGGGAAATGTACTATATTCTTGCTGTGCTAAATGCTAAGACAGCTACCCCAGAGCCATTTCCAGCCTATTGCTCAATCTCTCTCTTCCCACCTCCCCTTTCCTCTGTCTCCCCAGGGCTTTCAGCTTCTGCCTCACTGATATCCCTCTCCTGGATGATCGCTTCCTATCAGAAAGTCCTGAGGGACTCCCGAGACGATAAGCTACCCATGACCTACAAGGCCGTCATAGTTCAGATTCTGTGGCACCTGTTCACCATCGGGGCCCGCACTCTGGCCTTCGCCCTGTTTGCTTCTGTGTTCCAGCTTTACTTTGGCATCTTTATCGTGGCCCACTGGTGCATCATGACGTTTTGGATAATTCAAGGCGAAACGGACTTCTGCATGTCCAAATGGGAGGAGATCATCTATAACATGATGGTGGGCATCATGTATGTTTTCTGCTGGTTCAGTGTGAGAGAGGGGCGCACTCGCTGCAGGATGCTCATCTACAGCCTGACTGTGTTCATTGAGAATGTGGCGCTCACCACTGCCTGGTACCTGTACCGCGGCCCTCGTACCTCAGACTTCTACGCCGTCATCATGGTGTGCGTGGTGGCCAGCAGCTACGCTCTGGGCACCTTCTTTATGTTTGTGTATTACTGTCTGCTGCACCCTGACGGCCCAGTCTCAGGGTGGGGTTATATTGTGGAGAAGGAGGTGCCTGTGGAGTCGCTGGCCTCCCCAGTTTCCAGCCTCCCCCCTGACCTGGTGAGCAGCCCCCCCAGGACCCTTCAGAGAACTAAAGGGTCCGACAGAGAGCAGGGGCCTGGGGTAGATGGAGACGTGTTTCAGGTACGACCACCTCGGGGAGCTCAGGCTCCAGTGCCCAACCTCACACCCAGGACAGAGGGGCCTGTCATCCGAATAGACCTGCCCAGGAAGAAGTACCCCGCCTGGGACGCTCACTTCATCGACCGTCGGCTGCGTAAAACCATCCTGGTGCTGGAAAGCGCTGCCCCAGTCACGCCAAGGATTCAGTACCGCTGTCTGAGCACACCCAAAGAAGTGATGGAGTATGAGACCACCGTGTGATGCGCTGAAGGTGCTGTGACTCAGCTCGCTGCCGTGTGGACACCCTGCCTTAAAAAAAATGGCAGGTGGATGACTCTCACTGAGCAGTCTGTTTCAGCTCCACGCCTACTTGATTGCTCTCTGTACTGTCAGGCAGTGGAGACAAACAGAAAGGGATGGAGTGTGGTGTCTATTTTTTACAAAGACAAAGTGCTGTGATGTTGTCTAATGATGGTGCATATTTCGGTTTCTGTATCATTTCTCAGGTCAGGGTGTGGTACAGGAAGAGGTCGACGTTAGCGGGAAAGCTCGCTGTCCAGTGAACTTGGAGCGAAGCACAGGTAGGCGGAGAAGTGGAGCTTATCAATCAGAGGCAGAAAGTCCTCCTCAGTGAAGGTGCTTCAGCACATCCTCTCAAGGCGGTCGACAACAGAGACGAGCCTTCAACATGCATGATTGGCAGCCAGAACTGAAACATCACTGAACAAGATGTAGAAGAGTGAGTAGGAGAGGAGGTGGTAACCTCACATTGTAATTTTAAACACAATCTACAATAAAAACAACACAGGTACTGATAAACATAATCATAATTTTCCATAGCTACTCACTCATGTTGAAGGAGTCTCTGAGAATGCTGCTTCACATCTGAAGGGCAGTTCAAAAGCAACATTTGAGTTGAATGTAAAAACAGTTGAAAATGTGATTATTTACGAAAAGGCTTTGAGCATTTTCATGCTGTTAGTGGGATTTACAACATTCCTGTGGTACTATATTTGTTTTTTGAGGTAAGCCAGAACATAAAAAAGAGATTTGTGTGTGTTTACAAGCAATCTGTTGGTTTTGGGACATGCCATCACTGTTATTCTAATAAGATCCACCTTCATTCAGATTGTGTATGTACTGAATAGCTACGTTATGATTTACATTTACATTTGCAGGATGTCTCCTACGGATAGGACTCTCAACAGTTGTATTTTCATACTGCATCCATCTTACACTGGAAAGGAAACAGGACAGACATTCATTTCCATGTAAATTAAACTGTAAAATGAAGAGGAAGTTATAGAGGGACAGCACTGTCTGTAATTGTACTGTATCAATACTTTGTTGTCTGAAAAATGTAAAAAAAAAAAAAAAAAATTAGCTACAGACTCCAGACCACTAACAGAATAGCTTTGATATTACTGATGGTACAGGCATGTGGTACTTTTGGTAACACTTTATTTTACAGGTCCGTTATTTCCTCATAATTTGCTCAAAACTTTCCTAGAAAGAAATATTTAATTTGGTACAAATTTTAGGGAAAATAGAGACAAAGTTCGACACTGTTGTGTTCAAAGCAGTTGTTGATTTCCAGAGGAATTTCCTTGAAATAACTGCTCTATTTATTCATCATCCACTAATTATTGGAAATGTTATTCTTCTTATGTGTGACTGAAAGAGTCGAGGTTACCCTATCTTAGCATTTAATTGGAATTAATTATTTGGCATTTGACCAATTAAACATTGTCTGTATTTTAACTATAATTAGTGCTAAATTACAAAGTTCTTTCCAGGAACCTTCTAAGGAAATTATAAAGACTTTATGGACCTGTAAAATAAAGCGTTACCATACTTTCTTTTATCAGGGTTGTTTTTCTGTAGAATAGTCACAAGAGGGAAATTTCGGAACCGTGTGTGTGTGTGTTTGCGTGTATTTGTGTGTGAGCTCACATACCAGCATGTACATGGGTGTATGTGATGGAGGAAAAGTCCTGACATGTGCATTTAAGTTAATTTGAAATTGTGTCACTGAGATATGACAGTTTTGTTGTAAACACTGTCCAGTCAGCTCAGTTTTCCCAGATGACATTGAAATACATAAATAGCCCACAGAGCATCTTTACCACCCTTGTTGCAGTAACAAAGCCAGAGAGGCTTCAGTTATGGTGCTAAGTGTTTAAATCCATCACGTAACAACCACACAGTGTACCATAAAATGGGCTTGTTGTGACAGGAGTTGGGCAGGGCTGTACCTCAAACACAAACACAAAGCTAGAGTTAAAAAGCCTTAAACTGGTCTTGCCAGACCGTTGCTGTTCAGAGCAAGATTAAAAAAATAAGATTAACAAGAAGGTGAAGACAATTTCATTATGTTGTTGTTGCTAAAATAAAGAGCAATGTGTTTACCTGACTTTTGCTGTTAGTGCCTTTTTACGCAGAAACAAGACACTTTAAAACAGAGCCACTGATAAATGCAGTAGACAGACAGATAGACGGACAGACAGATAGACGGACAGACAGATAGATGATAGATCGATTGATGGATACTTCTAAGGAGGCAGATTGTTCTGATTGGATTGAGACTAAATCCCATCTCTTTGTTGCAGTGGATCAGCGGATTAGTGGCAGTGAACTTGTCACCGCTACCTACTGTATATCCTCACAGGTCAGTGACCTCTCAACAGTTGAACCAATTCTCAAACACACTCTTTGCCATACTGTTAACGTTGTAATTCTCCTAAACTGTGAAGGAAGGAAGCTTCGGGATTTCCATGAGTCTATTCTATTGATCACCTCCGCTCAGGAGATGGAAAAGCTTTCACGCTTCACTTTCTGTCTCAGAGAAAATGGACACAAGCTTCATTATTTGAAAGTCAATTGAATGGGAAATCCAAAATCAAAATCCTGTGCAAACTGCCCCATTAACTCCTATTTCTGTAGCCCGTCTTTGATCTCACAATCACAGTTTCACATTCCACTGACTTGTTCACAAATGCTAAATAGATAGCTGGTGCCATTTTCTCAAAAGGAAAACACTCTGATGCGAAAACACTCTTGGATACCACAGACCTGCCTGGGTCTTTCTTAAATCCATCAGAAAGACACCCCAGATGGGCTGTTAGACCACTTACCTAATGGGAAAAATGTGGCGTGCATCTGGACCAAAATCTATTTATTAACAACTTATTATCGTTTACAACAGTAGACTGGATGGATTATTGTAAAAACTATTTACTGACTTTATTAGAATGTGAGAAACCCATGAGCATTTATCAATAGATTACCAAAATGTATAACTGCATTATTACTATTATTCTGTTTTTATTATATAGAAAGCATCAACACCAGCCAAAGGAGTTGTTCACAACCTGGCAACCCAAAACGTGTTTTCGCTAACTGATCTATAAAGCATCAGTAAATGATTCATTAACCATCAATAAAACCATTAGTTACTGCTCATATCAGAATCAGAATCAGAATCAGAAATACTTTATTGATCCCCGTAGGGAAACTCTTTGTTCCAGTAGCTCTTCTTTACGTCAGTGCACACAGGAGAAAACGATATTATACACTATAAACAGGTCAGAAATAAATTAAGTAACATGTTGGTATAAGTATAAGATAAACTAAGTGTCGAGTACCAAGTGGGTTTACTGGTAGATGGTGAAGTACAGTATAAATACAATGTCACTAATTATGTAATAAATAATAGTAAAAGCGGAGGTGCATGTACTGTCGAGAGTGATTGAGGTATATCCGTAACAGTAATAAGAAAAACTAACAAGGAAAACTAATATTGCACTTGAGTAGTAAACAGAATATTGCACAATTATTATTAAGATGTAATGCTCAATGTCCAGTTTAGTGACCTAGGGTCAAACAGACTAATCCTTAGAGGGAGGAGTTAAATAGTTTGATGGCCACAGGCAGGAATGACTTCCTGTGGCGCTCTGTGGTGCTCTTTGGTGGGATGAGTCTTCCGCTGAAGGTGCTCCTTTGTTTAGCCAGCACGTCATGGAGCGGGTGGGAGACACTGTCCAAGATGGCGTGTAGTTTGGCCAGCATCCTCCTCTCTGACACCACCGCCAGAGAGTCCAGCTCCACCCCACAATGTTACTGGCCTTACGGATCAGTTTGTTCAGTCTGTTTGCGTCCGCTACCTTTAACCTGCTGCCCCAGCATGCAACAGCATACAGGATAGCACTGGCCACCACAGACTCATAGAACATCTTCAGCATTGTCCGGCAGATGTTGAAGGACCTCAGCCTCCTCAGAAAATAGAGGCGGCTCTGGCCCTTCCTGTAAACAGCCTGAGTGTTCTTGGTCCAGTCCAGTTTATTATCCAAGTGTACTCCCAGGTACTTGTAGTCCTCCACAATGTCCACACTGACCCCCTGGATGGAAACCGGGGTCACTGGTGCCTTGGCCCTCCGTAGATCCACAATCAGCTCCTTTGACTTTGTCGCATTGAGCTGCAGATGGTTCTGCTCGCACCATGAAACAAAGTTACCCACCACAGCCCTGTACTCCGTCTCATCACCACCGCTGACACATCCCACCACAGCAGAGTCATCAGAAAACTTCTGAAGGTGGCAGGACTCTGTGTGGTAGCTGAATATATACCCTTTATAATGGATTTTCAGCTTTTAGACCTTGATTTGAATTTAGAAGAATTTAGAGAGAAAAAAATCTGCTTTTTTTGTACAATTAGGTTTAAGCTTAGCAAAAAGAGTTTTAATCAGTTCATATAGATATAAATTAATCAGCCATCAAATTGAATTGGTGAATTTGGTGAATACTTCCTTTGTCTCCTCTCCAGCGCACCTCCCACTATTATACTACACCCAATCAACTGCGAGCAACAAGAATATTTTTGCATAAGAGATGTCTTATCCAATCACCTACAAGTATTTACACGATTTAATTCGCATAATTATCCTACAGCCAATCAGCATGTAGAGGGGCGGGACTAACGCACTGGTACCAGTCACTAGTTGCCTTTGAGTCCAACGGCTACATTTCAAACTAGAATGGCGACCGCCGTATGCGGTCTGCAGTCTACCGGCAGTGATAGTAATAGTAAACCAGCCAAGACACACCAAGAGCACCGGAGGAAAGCGAAAGATTCAAAAAGGAGACAGGCGGCTCTGTTGTTCCTCACTAATATCTCACTCGACGGGCGGCCCCAGTATCAGCTTAGCGATGGAAATACCGACCAAAAAGCCGCCGAGGAGCACAGACTCAGAGACTGCGGCGCAACGGTCGTGCCCCTGCCGGCGGATAGCCAAGGACCGGTCGCCCAGGTGACAGAACCCGCTGCGTCCGGTAGTGGCTCGTCCTCCAGCTTTCCAGGGGTGATCAGCTCCACCCGACCTTCTTTGGTAATGTCACCCGGACTTGCCGGGGCAAATGCTGTGGGGGCTAACGAGGTATTTTTGGAGGGTGGCAGTGCGGCCGAGACGCTAACCCCGGACACCCCTCTGTCTCCTGTGCCCACCGGACACCAGCCCTGCTCCCGCGTCAGGTCAATGCCCGCCGCGCTGAGCCCGGTCCCGGCCGGCAATTCTCTGGATTCACGGCAGAGGTGAGCATATTGGTGGTCGGTGTCGCACAACGGGCCTTTAAACAGGCTACTGACTTCCGCATAAAATGAAACCAGCAGGTATCATGAGAAGAAGTCACTTTCATTCTCATGTAGCATTAGTAAAGTTAATGTTCCAGCATCTTCTGTGGTATAAACTTTTAACCCATGAAACATGTATGATATGTTAAGTAAAAATAGTATGGATATATAGATGGACAATTCAATTGTACCCGTGGTTTACAATATGGTTGTTTCACTGTTTTCTCCTTATGTTGAACTGTGTCTTGGTGTCCTGTATTATTAGTGTCTTAGATATAAAACGAGACTTAACTCTCACTGTTTGGTGAAAATACCTAATAAATCTTGTCCCTCTTGTAAAAGGAGAGTTGAATTTAACCCTCTACTTTGGTTTTACCTCCAAATCTGTGATGTAAAGAGATTCACATTGCTGAAAGAGTCCAGATTTACAGAGTGAGCCATATCATGTGAAGATCCTTTGTTTGGTTCATGTTATACCTGCATTAATTAAGTGGTCTTTTGTGTATTCCTTGATCTCTACTCAGGTTGAGGAATGTCTCTGGTTCTCCTGGACCCAAGGTGCCAAAGAAAGTCCACTTCATCAAGAGTATGAGGCAGTATGATACCAGGGGATGTAGGTGAGTCTCCAAAATACATTTACATATACAAATGCATTTACATACTATATACAGTAGAATAACTCATGAGGAATTCTGCTACAAGTTTCCTGTCAGAGAAATGTAAAAAACACAAAAGCTGTTTTATTTTGGACTCTGTAAAATAGGCCTTTAACTCATAAGCAGTGTTATATGCCTCCTGCTAGTATTGTAATAAGCTGCTTAACTCTGGCAGAGAGACTTAGTTTGGCCTGCAGAGGAACAACAGCAGTACAGCTGCTGAGTGCTGACTGCTACAGTGAATTTAATCATCTCTTGGGAGCTTTGCAAAAGCCAAAAGGGGTGCAGTGTGGAAATGTAACACCCACAGTTAGGTAGACTCCAAAGCTAGACAGGACTGAAATATCACTCTGTTGCCTGTCTGTGTCGTAATGTGTTTGTTTGGTTTTGTTTTCTTACTCTGTCTGTAGACAATGAAAAAATATGTCATATAGTTTTTTTCCCACTAGTCAAGCCATGTGTTTTTGACTCCCATTTACATTTCACTTAACCAACATTTCATGCCCACACACATGATTATGTGTCATGTGTTTTCTGCTGGTGTGTGCAAAACGATACCAATGACGTACCAATCCTAAATTGCCCCACAGGTCTGAATCTGTTTCTGTTTGTCACTCAGTTCATGCTACTTACTGAGCTGAAGCAAAGCTATCTAGGTTATAAAACTAAGCTAATTAACACAAGTAGATTTCTGTGTTGCGATATTGCAAGAGATTTGATATTTATATCTGAGACACAAACTGCTGGCTGTATGTTATTGATTGGTGCTTTGTGAGGAGCTGAAGCTTCCTGGTGTGTGTGCAGTTTTCTTAGTTGCCAAAAGCACTGCTGTGTTCAGTGGTTGTGTTAAGTAGGCTGTGAGTGGTTTGTCTACATTTTTGTCCGAACAATAGAGTTCTAGTGAATGTGTACTGCGTTTGTTGGTTGCTTGACCCTGGTTTTAGCCAGTCTAGCTCTCAGCCCCAGTTTGTGCCTCTCGTGTATTAACATTACCTTTTGAGTCACAGAGATAAGCATCTGATTTTTCTAAAGAATATATAACTCACAAACTTTAAAAAACCCATAAGGTTGTTTACAGCTGTTCTGCCGGTATTTTTAGACTCTTCTAACCATCTGGATGAAAAAATATTTTGTCTGCTGTAGAGCAGCGAAGATTAGTTTGTTAATCAGTTATCAAACTATTCTAATCTATTTATTGTTTAATTGCATTATAGTAAACTGAATATCTTTGGGTTTTGGACAATCTGTCAAACAACAATAGCAATTTGAAGACACCTCTTTGGGCTCTGAGAAATTATAATTTTCATGTTTCAATATTTTCGAATGTTTTACAGACCAAACAACTAATCGATGAATCAAGAAAATAATCGTTAGTTGCAGCCCTAATCTGCTGCATGATAAAAAAGATTTTAAGCCTATGACATGTCTCCTTGGTCAGTTCGTACAATGTAAACCAAATGTTGAAATTGTATTATCGGTTAAATTGGTATTGATGTTTTTTCCAATAGTTAATATATTTTCATACAAAATAATGCATTAATATTTTGCTCGCGTTTTACAAAAATAGCAAAAAAAAAGAGCAAGGACACATGTCATTTCCAGCTACCTGGATTAGGAGATACAGTCGCAACTTGAGAAAAATCTTTTTTATTGTGCAGCCGGCAGAATATTTTTTCATCCCGGCGGTTAGAAGAGTCTTTGAGGAGTCTGGAAATATATTCAGAACAGCAATAAATGTTGTTTAACGACCTTATGGGTTTTTCAGAGATTGCTGGTTATGTTTTTCTGAAAAGCAGATGTTTATCTCTAAGGTGGCAATCAACGATTATTTTCATTACCTATTAATCTGCTGGTTATTAATCGATCTTGTTTTGTCACGGTTTCCCAGAGTCCAAAGTCACGTCTTCAGTCTTGTTTTGTCTGACCAGCGGTCCACAACCTGAAGACACTCAGTTAATTATCATAGGAGACTGAGAAAACCAGAAAATATTTACATTTGGAACCAGAACGGAAGCTATAGCCTTTTAACCATTAATTGAATATCAACATAGTTGCTGATTAATTTTCTGTCGATCAACTGATTGATTAATCGACTAATCATTTCACCTCTACTTATCTCTGTGACTCAAATGTAACGGTAGTACATGAGAGCTCCCAGGTTTCCCTCCTTGTTGTTGAGAGCTGTTTGGCTTCGGTAGTGACGCAGATCAACACGAGAAGCGGCTCTGTGACTCATTTCACTGTCCCTGCAGCTCCAGCACTGATGAACATCGTGTGTACAGTAGCTGTTGAGTAGCAGTCACTGTAGTTGTTGTTTGTAGACTGACACACCGTCTGTTTTGTCTGCCTGTACTTGCTGTGTCCTGCAGGATCGTGCTGATTTGTGCCAAGCGGTCGCTATATGCTGCTTTCTCAGTGCTGCCCTATGGAGAGAGTGCTCACCTCAGGTACAAAGAAAGCACCATCCCAAGCAGAGAGCACCCACCAACCCCTCGCTTTTATGTTTTCATCACCCTCCTGTCTCATCCATCATCGTCATCATTCTCAGGAAAGGGCAGTGTGCACTGATCGTGTAGTGAAAATGACATAAATGTGACTCTTTCTGAACAGTGATCCTAAGCTGGAGACTCAGAGACAAAGGCTGTCTTCTGTGGTGGCCGCTGACCTGCTTCCTTCCCTGGAAGGTGTGGAGCTGGGCGCCTGTGGCAAGGTAAATGTGTATCTGATACATAGCACTGTGATGCGAAAACAGGAATACAAAGAAATACTCAGATAAATCTGCTTGATTTGTCTAATTTTTCCTCCTCAGACGGTGTCATACGCTCAGTTCCTTTATCCGACCAATGCATTGGTGAGACAGAAGAGCGGCGGCGCGCCAGAGGGCTGCACAGTTCAGACCCCTCAGTCGCGTTTCCGTGGCAACGGGCAGAGGAACTTCACCCCTGCTCGTCTGAACAACAGTGTGGCACAGGAACCATGTACGACTCCAATTTAAGCCAACAGACACACATCTGCTTCTTCACTGTTTAACTGACCTCACATATTTTTATGCGCTCTTGTTTTTTTTGTGTTTTTCAGGTATAGAGGAGGTGGCAGAGTATGATCCTAACCTGCTCAGTGACCCTCAGTGGCCCTGTGGGAGACACAAGAGGGTTCTGATATTTGCATCATACGTGGTGAGAGTTGGTTCTTTTCATTCAGTGCATTTACATGCAGTTAAATATCCGGGTTACAGTCGGCTTTCTCCAGTAAGCTTATTTCTTAATCATGTAAACGACAGGGGGGTTATAATAACTTGGTTTCTCCTGATTTCTGCAGGGTCGGGAGACGTTACACACTTGTAAGTAGGGCTGCACAATTAATCGCAATATTATCGAAATCGTAATATGGCCAAGTGCAATATCCAAATTGCAGAAGCTGCAATTTTTTTGATAAAGGTAAAATGTAAAACAGCATTATAATGAAGTAATGTAGTGCTGCAGAGATGCCCTGGCTTACAAATCTTGTTCTCCAGATGGAAGAAAACATTTGTTTGGTACAGACCCCAACAAATGTCAAATCATTTTTTGTGAAAATTGAAATTGTGACGCAAAAATGATCATTCCCACTAATCGTGAATCATATCGCAGTCGTCATATCTGTCAAAATAATCTCAATATTATTTTTTTACCATATTGTGCAGCCCTACTTGTAAGCTGAAAGTGGGATTGTTTCAACAGTAGATGTGCCTGCAGGGCGCTGTTCAATCCTTGGCGTGGCGTTTCAGTCAGCACCATCAGACCTGTAGCAAACACTGTCACTACTGCTATATATATATATATATATATATATATATATATATATATATATATATATATATATATATATATATATATATATATATATATATATATATATATATATATATATATATATATATATATATAATATACTGCTGGAAGTACTGAAAAAGTGTGACAATAAACAATTGTAGGCCACATTGTCCGTCATACTTTCAGTATGATTGTGAATCGGGTATTAAATTAAATTAAGGCGCCCTGGTGCCTCACCTGGTGGAGCGTGCACCCCATGTACTAGGCTGGGTCCTTACCGCAGCGGCCAGGGTTCAAACCCAACCTGCAGCCCTTTGCAGCTCCCCCTCCTGTCTCTCTTCAGCTGTTCCTATCAATTAAAGGCAAAAAGCCCAAAATATAATCTTTAAAAAAGTCTTAAATTTAACTTGGTGAACTCCGAAGTCCAAATAAGTCGGTTTCCACCACTGAACATTTGGCTGTTTAATTCACTTTCTCGCTATGACACACACACACCAAAAAAAGAAGTCAGGATGAAAAAAGCCTTGCTGGTTTCTTTAGTGCATGTAAACTCACTGATTGTCTCACCATGGACCTTCTTTATTTGTTTCAGAAATCAGGGACAGTTTAATTTTATTTTAATTGTTCTAATATAAAATGAAGCAGTTCTCACCTCTGAACTGACCTCCAGCCCCATTAGAGAGTAAAATACATCCATTATGTCCTGTTCACATGATTTTATTGCTGCTGAGTAGATCATGTCACAAGACTGTAACCTCTAGCATGTGTGTGTGTGTGTGTGTTAAACGAGCTTACCCAGACAGTTTATAAGCTAAATTGTAATGCTTTATTGTAGCTATAATTCCTGCTGACATGAGGCACCTCTGTACTGACATGCTGGTTTGTTTTTCACCTCTGCAGACGACTATTATTGAGTATGTGAAACCATCTGACCTGAAGAAGGACATGAATGAGACTTTCAGGGAGAGGTTTCCTCATATCAAGCTGACTCTGAGCAAGATAAGAAGGTACAGATATATTACATTGCCCCTAGGATTTTCAAATTCTCCTCTAAAAGCCTTTTGAAGGTTGAACCCTGTTGTGCCCTCTCACATTTCCATTGTGGTTTTTTAATCTGGTTCAAACAAGTCACACAGTGTACCCTTTCTTAGAAAACTGATGAATAACTGGCTTCTTCCCTCCTCTCCACTAGCCTGAAGAGGGAGATGCGGGCCGTGAGTGAGGAGTTTGGTCTACAGCCGGTCACCACAGCGATGGCTTATGTTTACTTTGAGAAGCTGGTGCTGCAGGGTCGCCTCAACAAGCAGAACAGGAAGCTGGTGGCAGCGGCGTGCGTGCTGCTGGCTGCAAAGATCAGCAGTGATCTGAGGAAGCCAGAAGTCCAACAGCTCATTGATGTGAGTAAAGTTTCCACAGAAACATGAAACCTGGACATGTAACCTGTCACCCTCCTCATGCTAATAAGAGAAGGGTACACAAAGTGGAAAAACACATGTCGTACATGTGAAGCCTATTTGAATCCAATGTGGGAATGGCGGACTCCGCCACTAACATTGAAAACTATTATATAGACACGTAATAACAGAATGTAAATATGTTCAGTGGCTATTGCTGAAAAAACACATGGTATCAAAAACAGATTTCATTACAATCTTAAGGATTATAACTTTTAACATGAGCTAGTTTACATTCATTTAGCTTCTGTCAAAATGTACATAAGAAAATCACACAACATGAGAAAAGAGAATCTAAGACAAAGACATAAATAGTGCAGAAGTTAAAATATAGGAATAAAATATATCTATAAAATATAATATAAAAGACTGTGTTAGACTGGTGTACAGTTGTGATGGTAGGAACAGAATGTAGAAAAGGTAATGCACATAAATTAAATACTGTGATGGTTTAATAGCTTGTAAACACTACTAAAATATATATACTGCGATGTTAGTTAGAGACGTGTAAATACATTTATAATTCTTCATTTTGATCACACCCTGCTTACAAAATTCACAACTGTCTATTTATCACAAATCATCATGATCACTATTGACAAAATAAACATTTCTATTAGAGTAAGAGTAGACAAGATTGTTTACATTGTCAGACTCTATCCACATGATAACATGTATTCCTCTAAACCCTTCCTCTGTTTTTCTCCCTGCGGATGAGCAGAAGCTGGAGGAGCGTTTCCGTATAAACAGACGAGAGCTGATTCCTCTGGAGTTCCCGGTGCTGGTTGCCTTGGAGATGGGACTTTACCTGCCCGAGAGCAAGGTCATGCCGCACTACCGCAGACTGGTGAAGCAGGGTTGGACTGGATACGGTGATATCTGACACTCCGGTGGTTTCATTAATAACATCAGCAAGTGTATGTGCGGTGAAGTAATTAGGACTTTGAATCAGAAGTGGCTGAGTGTGTGTGTGTGTGTGTGTCGACCAGTTTATAAGCTGTGCTGTTTGAAACAAATAATTCTGGTACTATTTATTTTCTGTCAGTCGTGACTTGAGTCACTCACTGTATCTGAAGAATAAGTAGTTTACATTTGTTGGCATGTGCGTCTCCCTGAATGTGTTTTTAAGCGTTTGTTACATGTGACGTTCTGATGTCGATCCAATCATGAGCTCTATGTTAGAGACGTTCAGTGAGCACGTTAATTGTGCTTTTATTTTGGTTTCTTGTGAGCCTTTTTTTTGTACATCCTAGTATTCTTCACCTCTATTTAAATGAAATTTACGCTGTGATGTTTGTGTTCGTGAAAACTTATCTCCTGCACCTTTCTCATTACTATACACAGCCAGTATAGTAATTATTAAAAATGACAAAGAATCATACTGTTGATTTTGTAAATGCCTTTTAAACCCCACTGTGACACCGACGCGTTTTTAGCCGTTAAACTAAAACATAATAATGTAATTGTGGGTAGAAAACAGGATTTTAGTTTTAGTCTATTATTAGAGAAGGAAGTGGCCTTTAATTTATGTATTTATCTTGTTCTTGAATAGAAAGAAAATTTGTTCAGACTCTTGCAGCAGCTCTGTTATCGGACTGTGCTGATATACTGTATAACCTTGGTTATACGGTGAGGAAACAGGATTGTGGAGGTATATTATTTATAGTTAATGTGTTTGTTTTATTTTATGTTTCATGTCGTTACCCAGGGATATGTTTTTGTAAAATGCACTGGAATTTATTCCTCAGTAGTCTGGCTAGTTGTCGTCATATACTTCATTTCTCAGGAATTTTACTTTCTCATATCTTTTGAATGGCTCATCAGATCTAACCCAAAGAGAAGTTGAACGTTGTTACTGTAGCTGTTATCACTGAAATTACCTGTGCGCCATTGTAAGTCAGTGGAAGGTAACTGATTGTAGTGCTTTGACAGAATGGGGAAATCCAACCATTGTGACTCTTTAAGTATGTGAACAGATGCTTCTACACGTGCCAGACGGTATTAGCCTGACTGCAGTACTTATTGTGTAGTAACTCTTCTGATTCACACGCCATTAGGCGTACACGTATGAGGGGAAAAGTGCCTGAAACTACAGTGAAATGGTAAACCAGCTTATAAGTGATATTTAGCGTTGACATTTCTTGCTGCTGTAGAGATCTTTAGATGTTGAGGACGTTCTTGTCTGGGAAAGATAAGACTTTTTACAATCGTGGACATGATGGTGATTCAGTTTATTGTCTGTGTCTGCAGTGGTGAAAAAAATTTATTAAAATAAAAAGATTTGTGTAACTGCAGGACATGTTGTACTTGTATGGTTGGTGTCAAATGGGTGAATATTAACTGTTTTCATGCTGTAAAATGAATGTTTTTGAAATATATTTTCAGACACTGAAAAGTCACTGGAGTTTGAGTTTGTTTTTTTTTCAAGTCAACAATCAATAATTTATAGTGTGTATGAAGCTGTTTTTATCTCCTCAGAGCGGTAGGGGTACTAAATTACGTCTGCAGCAAGTAAAGTGATCGTTCACAAAACAGTCTGGAAAATAAACACACAGACAATAATTTTACTGTTCCCTTGTGTTTTGGACAGCACAGACGTGCAGGTAGAATACATGTTCATTCAGTTAAATCAGTAGATATTAATTCAACACACTGTTGGAAGATGAACACAGCATTATCAGCGAAGGGAGGGTCTTAGTGACAGTTTCTACTATATTAACCATAATCCTTAATTTGTAATAGTTACAAAACAAAAGAAGCAGCTAAATAAATATATTAAATAATAATGTTAAGAGTTCTTAGTCCAAACTCATGTCTTCATCATCGTCTTTCTTGTCTTTGGAGTCTCCGTCCTGGTCTGGCTTTTCCGTTTCCATGGCTTTTGCAAAAGCCTCCACATCTGCAGTGGTAGAAATGGCCAGAAATTAGGGCTGCAAATATCAATTATTCTGAAAATTAGCTTTTTGATCGGCTAACTGTTAGTCTATAAAATATCAATCCAATATAAGTAAGGATTATCGCACTCAACCTCAACACTGTAACTGTTTGTAATGAAACAAACAGTTACAGTGTCTCAGCTTGATGTGGGCAAAACACTGACCTCCTTTGTTAGCCGCATCGACAGCGTCTGCAGGCAAGCCAAACTGGTTCATTAGAGGCCCTAACTGTCCGGACGCCAGAGCGCTACTGAACATGCTCATAGCCTGCGGAGAGACAATAAATACCAACAAAAGAGAGCATCATAATGACCAGAGTCCTGCTAAAAGGAGATTTGAGGTATCTCACTTCACATGCTATTTCTGTGCCCAAGGACAGAAAAATGTTGAATGTCAAACTCAGCCCCAAGCTGGAAATAAGAGCTGATAACAGTAGTTTGTGTATTTATCAGATGTCCAGCCTGAAACTGTTTACACAGGCAACAAATAAGATGGTAATCTGATGGAACTGTTAAATGATTGTTTGACCTTAATAAATATATATATGAAATATGTATATTTCTATAAAAGAAAATACCAGGCTGGTGTTAAATGGCAAATGACCAAACCTTTTCACTTTAATTTAAATACAAACTTTCCCAGAACTAATGAAGAAATCACCATTTTTCCCATTTTCAAATAATATTGAGTTACAAAGTGGAAACCATCTGTGGAAGACGTATTCAGATCTTTCACTTAAGTAAAAGTAGTAGTAGTAAAAGTCCTGCATTCAAAATCTTACTTAAATAAAAATACAAAAGTATTAACTTCAAAATGTACTAGTTATGCAGAACAGCCCATTTCAGAATCATATATATTAAATTACTGGATTATAATTAGAGATGCATTAATGTGTTCATCACTTTAATGTTGCAGCTGGTAATGGTGGAGCTAATTTTAAGTACATTATATACTGCTGGGTAGATTAACGTATAATAACATAATTTATTAGTCGATTAATATTTTGTATTAATAATCTGAATCTGCAAAGTAACCAGCACTTAAACCAAATCAAATAAATGTAGTGGAGAAAAAGTACAATATTTGCCTCCAAAATGTAGTATGAAGTAGCATAAAATGGAAATATTCAAGTAAAATACAAAAAATACCTTAAAATTGTACTTAAGTACAGTACTTGAGTAAATGTACTTAATTACATTCCACAACTGGAAACCACAGAGGGCGTCCCGCAGCGAACCCTACCTGCTGAAACTGAGGCGAGCTGAGCGTGTTGTGGAGCTCCTCTGTGCTCTGAAGCAGGGACTCTCCAGAGGGCAGATAGGGCATCAGCCTCTGCTGCACCTCGGGGTTGGCCAGGATGGGAGCCATGATCTCAGGTGTCAGGACGCTGGCGAGGTCCACTGCAGGTAACAAACACCACTGTTTAGTCTTAAACACATCCACATTTTCGTATCTACAGATGTAAAATCGCTGCTTTATCATTATAATCACAATGCATATTCCTGTATGTGAATCTGCAGGCAGGGTTAGGCAATAATCTGGTCCAATCTTAATCTAGGTGATAGGGATTATACCCTTTAGATGATGAACAGGAATATGAATGTTGACTTTGATGTTTTTCTCTGTTAACGGACCTGGGAGTAACTAAGCAGTTGGTGCATTCAATTGTAATAGGACAGGTCAGTGCTTTAAACAATTAACTAGTTTTAGGAATTCACAAACATGTATCATAATGATCAGCGCCAACGGCCTTCATGAAAGCACAAAGACGCAGATTATTATTTTCATTATCAATTAATATGACAAGTATTTTCTCAATCAATTTGTCTATAAATTGTGAGAAAATAGTGAAAAATGTAACAATTCCCAGAGCCCAACAAAGTGTCTTCAAATTTCTTGTTTTACTCGACCAACAGTCCAAAACCCAAATATATTACTATCATGTATGACAAAGAAAAGCAGCAAATCTTCACATCTGAGAAGCTGAAACCAGAGAATGTGACTTTGATTAATCGGTCATCAAAATTTCTGCCGATCAACGAATCGATTAATTGACAAATTATTACAGCTCTAACACACACACACACAAACACTCCGGTACTGTACTAGCAGCACCCCAACAACGTTAACAACCTAGCAACCGCCTGGAACTAGCAGCCACCTAGCAACAAGTTAGCAAAGCCATATTATCAACTGGAATGCCCTAGCAACCAACTGTTAACCACCTAGCAACTGCCGGGAACTCCATAGCAGCCACCTGTTAACAATATAACAGCTACCAGCAGCACCACAGTAGTCACCTAGCAAATACATAGACACACAACTTGTACCTCCACTCTTTTCAGCTAATTTCAGTGCTTATATTTCACCCTCGTGTCAGGTAATACATTTTAAGAAAGACCTTGACTCTTTTCTGTACACTTTAGCTCATTTTATTGGTTTGCTTCCATTTTAAACAAACAATTACTGGGGTTTTTGGCCACTTGGGGGCAGTGGAAACAAGCTGTAGACACAACACTGATATGTCATCACCTTTTAAGTTAATATGGCAAACTTGTTAGCAAACAGTTAACTATTTACACATCCAGCAGATAAGGAGCAACATTATCATTAATTTAGAGTTGTGCTTGTGTCCACCTGATGAAGTCCAATAATCACTCTCCTTTTAGCTCTGCTTTTGGTCTCCACCAACTCCGGAGAACAATATCTGGCTTTTTAGCTGCTAAATGTTCCACTTCCTTCACCAGCTAGTCACCAACTGTGTCTGTCTGTTGTTTGGTGCTGGGCGGGTAGTGTCCAGTGGGTTTATGTGAGCTATTTTGCTGAAAACAGCTTCCTGCTGCTGCCAAAGATGACACTGATGAGAGCGGTGAGAGTGAAACAAACATCAAAACAGTAAAGTTGAGGCCATAAAACAAAAACAATGAGGGGAACTGCAGGGTGCTACTTCTCTTTAGTTCATCACTACGAGCAACCCCTTTCACATACAAGTAGTCCTGATCAATCATTACTTAAAAATATTCATTATAGCCACTTTAACTTCTTTCATAGCACCTATAACACCTCAACTAAATTTGTGCATTCTTCATTTCTTTCATCCTTTAGCCCTTTTCTACTCTTCCTACTCCTTCAGCATTCTCTAGTTTTCTATGTGAATCTGTAGGCAAGGTGAGGGTGATAAATAGTGTCCATGAAGCAAGATGGAGAGTTGCACCTAATGTAGCATAGCAGAGTAAAATTAAATCAAAACAGTGACAGATTGCAGGATTTGCATGGGGTTCCTGCTTCTGCAACAAACTGAATTTATTAAGTTAAAATTGCACAGTATTGCAGAGACTGTTGTGTTCACAATGCTAATTATTTGCTGCATAATTAGTTGAAATTACCCTAATTAGGCCTAATTATGGTTTAACTGGTTATTTAAGTTTTTGTCTAATCTCATTTCTGAGGAGCGCAGTTTTCAGTCCGCCTGAAGCTACGTTCTCTACGGTTGGTTCCTCACCTCCTTGGCCGCTGGCAGGCACGTTCATGGTGGCCAGGATGCTCTGCAGGTCTCTTAGCTGGATGGGCTGAGTGGGGTTGGCTGCACCCGCTGCCAGAGAGGTCACAGTAGGGGTGGAGGGGGTGGTGGCTGTGGGGGAGGCTGCTGAGGTGGCGGAGGGAGTGATGGGAGTGGTGGGCACCTGGGAGGAGCCGAGCCGACTGGTAGCAGAGGTAGAGGTGGGGGTGACGGCCGTGGACGGACTGAGAGAAGAGAGTAAAAAAAAACAACAACTTACAGTTATTGAAACAAATTTCCAACATGAAGCTTTAACACACATCAAATCACCAACCTGTGATAATCAATGTCATTTTGTGATGTGAAGAGTATTGATTTTTTTTCTAGTTGTACCCATTTTCCTTTAACCTACAGAATCTACTTTAGTTATTTCCTTAATTTCGAGTACATGAGTGTGGAAACCAACAGTGACAGTGATAATACATAATATAAGTTATTCCAGTTGCCTCTTGTGACTACCTTGTATTCTGATTTATTGATTTAACTAGAGCTGAAATGATTAGTTAGATCATTAGTTATATCATTTTCTAATTAATCGTTAAAAGTAATTTTTTTGGAGGCAAAAATGTCAGACATACTTTGGTTCCAGTCGCTCAGTTATGATAATATTCTGCCTTTAATTGTCTTATATGATCGTAACCTGAATATCTTTCAGTTTTGGACAAAACAAGAAATCCAAAGACATCATCTGGGCTTTAATTCATCAATGAATCGAGATAATAATCAATAATGGAAATAAACATGTGTGAAGAAACTGGTATCTGCTGTTTCACCATAGATTTTTACCCAAACAAATTCTTAGCACAAGGTCTACTTACTGGAAATTTTCCGGAGCTTTCAGCTCTTGGAGAAAGCTCCAGAAAATATCCAACAAGTTGACTTTTTGCTAAGAGTTTTTTTTGTCAAACTACCATTTCCAAAGTCGATAATGAACCTTCGAGCTCAAGATTTTTCCCAATGGTGAGTCTATAAAGATGCCCTTGATCTTTGATTGTAAGTTACTGACTTACTAAAATCTGATGTTTACTGTTCGTGACTGACAGCTGATTCTGTTACGCTCTTCTACCTCCTGTCTGTCATAGCTGCCCCTCATATTTCTTAGCAACATCACATCTCCTTTGTTTGGAAATTTACCAGCAGAAACAAACGAAATTATGCCACCAAACAATCAAACAGGCCCAAATATACACGGTACAAAGCAACAGACAGAAAGTGTTTAAAAAGGTAGATGTTTCTTGAATATTTAACAGGAACAAGATACCTTGTGGAGGAGTTACTGGCTGCAGGAACGCTGCTGCTGCTGCTGCTGCTGGTGCTGCCCAGGAGGTTGGCCAAGCCTGGACCAGCCAGTGCCCCGAGACCACCTGGTATTCAGAAAAAAAAAGAGCCACATGTTTCTACTGAGAGCATAAAAACAGCATTTACCAAGTTTTTTTCCTGTTTTATCTGATTAGCATGTTGTCACACTGTCAGCTCTGCAGCTTGAGGACTTAGTTAAGAAGGTACGTACCGATCCCACCCAGTCCAGTTGGTCCGATGAGCTGCATGAGCTGGTTGTGGCTCATGTTACCCAGAAGGCTCTGCAGACCGCCCTCCCCTTTACATGAAAACAGAACAGCATCAGAATGAAATTCAGTTTTTAGATGTAGATGTCTGGCAGCATATTTCAGGTTCATGCACGCTGAGTATCTGTTACCTCCCAGAGCAGACAGGTCGTGTCCTCCACTGCCGCCACTACCGAGAGCACCGGGCATGGGCGGGTTGTTGAGATACTCATTCACTTTACGGCAGTTCTCCTCATCCTTGTCAGTCTTTGGCTCCTGAGATCAGAAAAACAAAACTGAGAGGTTTCATCTAGCGTTCTCATTTCAGAAACTCATTGGTGAAACTGATCACACATGAATCTATTTCTATTAAGTAGTTTTACTACATTGAGTGTTGATATAATTTTGTGTTAACAATAAGCAGTCTCGTCTTCTTTCTGCAGTGATCACTCCCATGTAGGGTTGCCACCTGTCCCGTATAATACAGGATCGTCCCGTATTGAAAAATAAAATGCACTGTCCCTTACTGAATCAACGCGATTTGTCCCGTATTTTCGTGCACACCCTACTCTAATGCATACACTACAACCAAAAGAGTTTCAAGAGACATAGCGGAGAAGTTATCAGAATTTGCGGAAGAGTTGTCACTCAACATCGTCGTTGCCCTGGTTACGGAGACTCGAGCTGCCCGAACAGTGCTTGGGCAGAGGACGCAGAGTGGAATAACTCAATTCATGATACCCCAGAGGTTGTGTGAACTGTTGTTATTTGATCGTACTGTGTTTAGAGTTAGCGTGATAGTTAGCTACGTCGTGCCATTCTCCCAGATTAATAAGTTAACAGTTCTCTGAGGATGTAAGCAGAAGACTCGCCCCCCTCCTTGTGTGTGTGTGTGTGTGTGTGTGTGTGTGTGTGTGTGAGTGTGTGAGAGAGAGAGAAATGTAACCAATAACCCAATTGGTGGACATTAATCTGCCCAAGTCTAGGCTACCCCATCTTGTGTAAGAGGTTTTGGACTGAAGGTTAAAATGAGATATATTTCATAATGCCTACAAATACTCTTATTGACTCTATTTCCTTTACATTCATGTTGAGAGTAGCAGGTGGCAAGGTGCCCCTTATTTTTCCACACTGAAGGTTTGCAACCCTACTCCCATGCTGATTTGAATTTAAAATAAATTGGAAAGATGCAATAAGAGTTGGTTAGAATTTTTAAGGCTGCCGTTATTCTATATGTTTCTTATTGTCAACAAACATCTTCCTCCCAATTAAAATCGATATTTTATTACGATAGAAAAAGTACAACATTACTGACACGGGAGTAAATAGGAGTTCATTTTTTGGGGACTATTTTCAGCTGCGTATTAATACACGTTTGGTGCTGTAGTGAGTATTTACAGCAGTGTGTGGGACTGAGTTAAAATAAACTTCAGTGCCCATGTTGACGGTAATGAAGGAACATGTCAGTGCAACAATGTGGCTCATCGATGTGTTTTTAATAGTTTTTGGACAACAATGGAGCTCTATGGCACAGAGGAATAAGATTTATCAGGTGATATTTATTAATATCAATTCATTGTTGATTTTGGTCTTTCCATAGGACTTGTTGACAATAAGAAAAATATACAATATCTCTGGCCTGTGTGTCTGCCACAATACAACTTGCTGAATGCTTTTTTTTGTTGCAAAATTGCTGAAAATTGCTTTATATCTTTCCTGGATATCTACAAGTGATTTCTGCTGTGCATGGAAAGAATTAATGAAATTATATATATGTATATGTAAGCGTGCCATTAGCTGCATTATAAAGGTTTATCTCTTGTAAATGTACATTTATCATTGTGTCTTTTATCACGTGAAAACCAAAGCTTCATGAACACAAAAGTGTGTGGAGCAGACCGTCCAGCTGCATACCTGCATCCAGAAGAAGAGTCTTTTGGAGCCAGCTTTGAACTTCAACACATAGACCCGTCCAGTGGTGCACTGGTTCACCCGTTTGAACTCACAGTCATCAGGGAAGATGATCAGGTCCTAAATCGGGACATGAAAAAGGGTTAATATTAAAAAGCCAAACACAGGTCAAGCCAGTATTCACATGCAGACAGTGTCACCTACATCATCCACGTTCCCGGTCGTCCGATCCTTCCAGCAGAAGTGGATGAGGGAGTCGTCGGTCTGCTGGATGTAGACCTGACCTTTGCGCTTGTCAGGGGTCACCGTGCTGCCCTTCATGGTCATCTTACCGGCCCGAAACTCCACCAGGTACTTGCTGGAGGAGCCGCGGGATCCGGACACCATGCTGGGGAACAAAGCTCCAGAGGCCATGATGAGAACCGCTGCAGGGACAGACAGGAGGAGGAAGGCCACAGTCAGTTATACACAGAAACACATGGGCTCTGATTGAAACACAGGTTGTTTGTATGATCATGAGGGAGAAATGAGAGCAGCTTTGGTCCCAGATATTAGACTGCAGGAAGTATGAGGTCATCATTTTCCTGCTGTGTCACTGCTAATGAACATGTCACCCAGCAGTAGGTTCATTTATGTATATTTTAAATGGTAGTTCTTGTCTGCACATAGATTCTGTACATGTTTCTAGCCTACTAGCCTATTTATTGTATAGCTATTATTTTGTTATTGCCTCCCAGGGATAATAAAGATTCTCCTAGACTGACATGAAAATAACAAACTGACCAGATAATATGACAAAGACGCACATTTAAAAAGGAAAATAGGACCGGAACAAAACTCATCCCAGTGCTCCCATAATAAAACAGCTACTGGAGCAGCCACAGTAGCCACAGATGACTCTGCATCCTGTAGCAAGCAGCGTGTTTTCAGCTCAACGTGGTCACGACTCAGCTACAGTTTTACATTTCAGACACGTGGACTAAACGCACACCTGGTTTCTATGTTAGGAATTCAAAACATATTTAAAAAAATAAAATGTTCATACTTACATGTACTCACTGAATTATCGTTCAGCCGGAGAACGGTCACACAAACAGAAGATGATCGCGATTGGCTGGCTGCCGCCGGTGCTTCACTGTGATTGGCCGAACCGTGTGTCAATAATGAGGGCTTTAAATCCACTGCGCATGTTCGCTTGAGATGGCACAACACAACCTGTTTATTCTGTGCTTTTTATACATCTATGAATCAGATCAAGGAGAGATTTGGTACTATATTCTAATAAGGCATCCTTTATAAAGGGTATATAAAGGTTAATACAATAAAATTAAAAATAAAAATAAAATAAAGTATGTTATAGATCAGTTATAATCCATTATTAAGAAGTTTTTCTAGACTGTGAAGAATCCCTTTGACTAATTGGACTGTATGAGCATTTAACTTCCGGAAAAGCTCTGCAGAGGTTATTAATGACATTTTAAGCATTTATTCACGGATTACCAACATTTACACCAGCATTATTACTAAATACATAACAACCCGCTTCATGTTTATAAAGTAATCTTTTATTACATTACCTACTCAATATTTATTCCTTTGCACTATTTGTATTTCATTACAATTTCCAGAAACATATATACACATTGTATGCTGTTGGTCATTGTTGCGTTTTATATATATATATTTATATACAGTATTTTTTTCACCTACTTGTATGTACATAATAGTCCTATGTTTATGTTTTCCTGTTTATGTTCAGCTTTGTTGTCCTTGTTTTTAACTGTATGTCTTTTTCTATCGTATTAAATTTAAAACATTTTGTGAATCTGTACTTGGCCAATAAAGCTGATTCTGAAACGGAATTAATGCCGGCATGCTATGCTTAGAAATGACAATGCTAACATGCTAATGTGTAGCGGGTAATGCTCACCAGCTTAGTTTAGCGTGTTAGCATGCTGACATTTGGTAATAAGCACTAAACACAAAGTACAGCTGAGGCTGATGGGAATATCATTAGTTTTGCAGGTTATTTGGACATAAACTGAAGTTTTCAGCAAAGTTTGACTTGATGATGGCTCTAGATGTCAGGGGATCACCTAAGTGATTACCTTTAAGTTTAACTCCCATATGCAGGATGTAAGTACAAAATCATCTGAAATAATGAGGGTCTTAAAACTAGCTGGGGGCCACAGGGGGCCTTTTTATTCAAGTTAGGACTACAAGATACAAGGTAATAAAGCAGGATCAATGTTTACGCGTGTATCATGTCCGTGGATATTGTGCTTTAGTGGTGTATATTCCCAAACAAAGTCAGAATTAATCAAATGTCCACAAACCAATTATGAAATTCACGGTGGTCTGGGGAAGTTGCCTGCTTTGCCAGTTCGTAATCCAGCCTTGATTTGGAAATACATTTTGACTCCTCAGTTTTAGGCTAAATTACAGTTGATTCCCAACCTTATTACCTTATGACCCTGTAAAATGAAATGTCCAATCAAATGTTGCATTATGTTATGACTAGTTGTGAGTAGTTTTCCCTTCTCAGATTGTTTCTTTTGAATATGAGGCCCGGCGAGGTAAAGGTATCCAGTTTTTCACAAGAAACAAGCAAAGTTTAGAAAAAAGTCTTTAAAAAGTCTTTATAAACATGTTTTGTTTTCCTTCCTATCCTATACATCATCTTGTGACCCCTTAGTTGGGAACCACTGGTATAAATAACACACACTGGTGTTATAAGATGCTGTTAAAGTGTGGAACTGATTTACTGAAAAAAAAATCTGATTGTTCAAACAATGACAGGGCTGGTAGTTTTAATAGTCCATAATTTATTTCTC
This sequence comes from Siniperca chuatsi, assembly GCF_020085105.1. Taxonomy (NCBI): domain Eukaryota; kingdom Metazoa; phylum Chordata; class Actinopteri; order Centrarchiformes; family Sinipercidae; genus Siniperca; species Siniperca chuatsi. The sequence continues at coordinate 24,984,675 of NC_058051.1, read as the reverse complement.
AAATATGCCATGTATGCATATGGTTGTGTGTGGATAACAGTATGAGGAGGAAATAAAAACAAGAACATATGATGTAAACAATTTCAAATAGATGCTAGACAAAACAAGAGGGTAAAGAGTATGAGATCAAAAGAACCGTCAGACCGAACCTGCACCTTCGAGTGTCTGCAGGCCTCACAAAGTGCTTTGTATTCAGAGTAAAGGTGTGGACAGATGGGAGAAGACATGACGAAGGATATTTTAACGATACAATATGTGCATTGGACTGTGAGTGTTCAAATGTGCAGTTTATGCAAGGTTAGTGCTTGGAAACAAAATGCAATATCTCTCTACTGTCTAACAACCACACTGCTGTATGTATGTATGTATGTATGTATGTAAGAATTATATTATCAGCACACAACATTCATTAACTGCCTCTGTAGTGTCTGAAGCACACATTGGTTACTAGCTAAAGAGGACTGTTTGATTTATATTTTTCACATTTCAGGAGGGCAGACTGGGTGGATCAGTTTGCATAGGTGTATGATGGCTACTGTGTCCTGTCTTATGTGCTGCTGCTGTGTCTGAAAACCCAGCTTTGATTGATGGAAAAATGACTCAAGGCATCAAACTGGAAACTCTGAGAACAGACAGAGTTACTTGTCCATGTCAGAAGACAAATGGCTATGATCAGGAGTCAGTATGACACAGCTATCTCTTTAAACAAGAGGTTTTTATCAAGCTGTGAAGCGAAGGGGAAGACATGAGCTGCAATTTGCCTCAAAATTCCTACTACCCGGAGTCACAACTCAGACTAAAGAGTCTCAGTCTCAGTCCTAAACTAAAGATGCTCCTTATAACTCCAGAACTTGCCTGAGAAACATCACGTTTTAAAATTGGCTTCAGTATCAAAGTAATCCAGTGATATTTGTCTGTACATACATGGTACGCTGCAAACAGGAACTGCTAATAGTTAATTCGGCATACTTTTGGTGGTGCCAATTTGCCAAAATGTAAACAAATACAAGCTAAACACAACAGTTGTAGCCAACAACTAACTAGCTAACTAGTGGCAACATTATACTTCCTGTTTACAGCCTTCAAATTATGGGATCTGTAGTTCCAAAATTTAGTTAATACAAGGACTTGTTTTGACTGTACTAAGGCTCAGAATGTCCCATCAACATGGCTCTTATCGTGTCAGACTTTGAAAACCTCCTGCTTTAAACCAATATGCTCTATATCCCTTTGCTCTAACCGTTTATGTGAATGTGTGTTAGTGCAGAGAAGGTAAGGTTTTTATGGCTTTAACTTGTGTAAATAATTATCTTGGTGACCATGCATGCACCAATTATTATACACATGATCTATATTACAGTGGACAATATAATGTACCAAACAATATCTGTTTACTGTGCCAGTAAACATGGTTATAAACAGCTTTCATCTCTATTGTAAGTCTCTATTCACAGAAAATTATCACACTTGTGGCATTTTAGGGATGTTTACAGCTAACTAAAATAGACATCTAATATTCAAATAGGTTATATATAAAAGTAACAGATGTGTTTAAATAACCCCTGATATTTGAATGCAACTGGACTGAAGTGTGTGGTACGTCTACAAGTAAGATTATGGTTGAGTATCTGAACTAAAACTGAGAATATGTCCTCTAGAAATCAGAGCTTTGTGTCCTGCAGCAGCAGCATGGTCACACACTCACACACACTCACACACTCACATATAGGTGACTGGTTTAAAACCCTAGACGACGGGTGAGTAACATACACGTGGACTATTATTGTCAGAATCATGATTAGGGCATATGTAGATGTTTGATTTCAACAATTACAGTAAGTAAACTCTAAAATTCTCCTTAATATAACATTTCTTCCATGGACAAGGTTCACAGTCATAATCCGATCAACCGTCTGATAAAATTTTTTATATCAGCTTTTCATTGATTCACACAAAAGACATAGTACCAGTGAGCGTCTGGACGTCACAAAGACACAAATCTTAGATGCTGAGAAATAAAGTGAATCCTATCAGAGGGGAGATCTTCACACTGAGCACCTCCTGTGTCAATAAATGTTGGGACAGTCAGTGTAATTCCTGTCAAAGTATCCACCTGTGTACAGCCAATCCTCAGCTCCTGTATGAGGGTTTGTTCCCTGCTGAAACCACCTGAAGAGACATGAAAACATGCAGGACATGTTTTTTATTGTAGGGTTAAAGGAAATGTTACATAACATGAGCAGTGTACAATCATTGGAACATGTTAAAAGCATGACCTGAGGAGCTTTTTCTGCATTCAGCTGGGAAAGTGTGAGTAACAGCATTTGCATCATCAAGAGACACGGCTGCAAAGTAGACTATATTTGTTACAGTTAAACTGTGATGACGTGAGAAGTGTAGATTTTCTAATTAATTTATTCTATGTATTTAACACATATAGTATATGTAGCATTGCTGGCTTCGTCGACGTGACATGACATGACAGGATATTTACAGAATGAGAAACAATGCGTGCGGGATATCTGGCATTTGTTTCGCAAGAGGCAGCGTGTCACAGATGAGAACAGTGGTGACCTGGAGTGTAATGATATGAAGGAAGAAGTAGTTTTCCGGTCTCTGCATCAGGCTGCATCACTGATGGATTTTGAAAAACTTATTTTGCTGTTGAAGGCTTCAGTGGTTCTCAAATTGCGTGTGTGTGTGTGTGTTGTGTGTGTGAGCGAGCAGACCTAAAGTTGCATGAATATGATTCATGTGGTGACATAAAACAAAAGTGCTCTGATGCTAGCAAGGCTATTTTACTAACGTGAATCTTTTGTTTATTTCAATCACATGTATTGTTAATGATTGATAAAAATGAAATCCGCTTTTGCTGGGGGGGGGGGGACTTTTTTCTGCTACAGAAAACGTTTGAGAGCTGCATTAAATCCTCTAATAAAATCTCATCTGTTTCTTAATTTAACATTTTTTGGGAGAGTGAATTCTGCTGTCTATTGTAATGTACACAAGCCGTTCATCGAGCATTCAGACTGAAGTTGTTTTAAAGTTACCAGTGAGACAATGAAGCATGATCCAGGAAGCCTAGTTTGAGTAACAGATTCATGCGTTTAAAGGCTTATCAGCCGCCAAAACACGGCACAACGATTTATAATACTCAGAGACGGGATTTTACAACTCTGGCAACTATACTGACAGCATCCAACTAAACTAATAATGCGGAAATGCTTCTAGGTCCGACATAGTAAGATTGCCGTCATGACATGTATGTAAAACGTGAGGTGCATATCTGAGGAGGATTCATGTGCAAGCTCTTGAAAATACACCTTGAAAAGTTACTAATTTATAAAACAACCTCACAAACACACACCTGGTTGACCAGTCCTCATCATCCTTGGAGCGTTCCCTGCGTGAGGCCCTTTGTTTCTCCTCTAACCGCTCTTTCTCTGTACTTGCTGCGTCTATAAAAACAAAAAATATGAATGAAGAAGCCAGACTCATATGTGGCCCCTGCTAATGACGTTGTGTGTGTGTGTGTGTGTGGAAGGAACAGCTTTAGCTTCTCTGAGCTTGTATAAAACACTCATGTTTACATGAGGTTGGTGTTACCTATGTCTCCATTTTCCATGGCTCTGATGTCGGGCCTCAGCCGGCAGTCTGTTGGTGCCAGTAGTCTCTCCATGCCAGGCTCCAGCTCGTTTAGTGTCATGGCAAAGCTGGTGAAGTTATACATCTACACAGAAGGAAACACAGCAGAGGTTAAAGTTAAATAAGCTAATCCAATAATTTTTTATATATTTTGCTACTTTTGTGACATGATGTGGAAAAACAAAATCCTGCCTTTTATAAATCTCTATGTCCCAAAACACACATGTAAAAAAAAAACCTCATCCCGATCAGAGTCTGAGCAGCTCTTACTACAAGTAAAAGAAAATTGATACCCACTCTTCATTTAAAGGGTTGGTTCACTCAAATTATGAAAACACAATTTCTCTTTTACCTCTAGTAGTATCAAACCATGTGGATAGTTTTGGATTTATGTGTCCAGGTTTGAGATATCTGTCTCTGCCTCCACTCCAACAGAATGGAAGTGAATTTTGTTTGTTAAGTTTACAACATTAAAAAGATTTACATTTACACAACACATCGATTTACCTATATTGATTTGGGCTGGAGGCAGAAATCTCAGACAGATAACTTAAAATCTTGGCAGATAAAAACAGAACTATCTTCATGGCCAGATACCACTAGAGGGAAGTGAGGAAATATGTTTTATTATAAATTGGATAAATCAACTGTTTAAGTATAAACATATAGAATTAACTTGATATGAAAGGAACTAGAAGTCACTACATTACAAAATACAACAGGCATTTATCATCACAACTGCCTTACAACTCTTAGTTGTTACAGCCCCAGTTAAAAGGCACCTTGTGGAGTTTTTGATCAAAGGTAACGGTACAGCTACGCACAGTTATGTTTGTATTGTGCATGCGGCCGACACAATCAGTGGTGGATGTCACTTTATACCTCCACTCTACTACATTTCAGAGGGAAATATTTTACTTCACTACAATTACTTGACAGCTTTAGTTACTTTACAAATTAAGATTTTTGCATTAAAAAAACATATGAAGTATGATGTTTTGTTATAAATGAAACTACCGAACAGTGTATACAAGTACAGCTGAAAATATATATATTTGACAGAAAATTAATTGGCAGGTATTTTGATAATCGTTTAAATAATTTTTCATGCAAAAACATTTCATGGTTCCAGCTTCACAAATGTGGGGAAATCTGCTGCTTTTCCTTTTAATTATTTATTATTCATTTATTTTACCAATTAATTTATTAGTAATAATCTTTAAATTTTGTACTATTGGTTAGACAAGATATTGTCTAACCATTGTAAAAGGTGTCACTTTTGGGCCCTGGGTAATTGTGACAGAATTTCTCACAATTTGCAGAATTTTTACAAACAGAAACAATCAATCAGTTAAAAGAGAAAATGATCAGCTGATTAATCCATAATGAAAATAATCATTAGTTGCAGCCCTGTACGAAATAGTTAAAAATCTGCTCCACCTCAACAAACTACAACAGCAGAATCTTGTTTTTACATTAATGCATGAGTAATAATAATCTAATTATATAACAATCACAGGAGACATTTACTGATTTGAGTACTTGTACTTTTAATACTTTAAGTACATTTTCTAATTATACTTGCATACTTTTACTTGTAACAGAGTATTTTTTACAGTGTGGTATTAGTGCTTTTACTTAAGCAGTGTAGAAGTAGACTGCAAGCTAGCAAACATGGATGTCAACAATGCATGATTTAAAATATTAAATAATAAAAATTCAGCTTGGCAAATGTTTTATGAGGAAGGAATTGCACTCAACATGTTTGTCAGACAGTTGTCAAACACAATGAGTTTTGTGTGTGTGTGATGTTGACCTGTGCTGAGTGAGCAGGCCGCGGCGATATCCTCCACAGTAAGGCACTTCCTGGTATCACAGTCACAGTCTCTTGAACTTCTGGCATCTCATCTGCCTCCTCACCTTCACAACTATGTTCCTACACACACACACACACACACACACACACACACACAGCATTATCAGACATGGACTAACCAAATTAAAGCTTACAGTACGTACAGTACATGTGCAAACAGGTGATTCACAGAACTACAGTTGCCACAACTTCAACACGTCTCTCAAGCAACAATGCATGTCATTGCAAGACATTATGGATTAGTGCTGGCAATGATCTAATCATACACTACACTTTGAACATAACTTGAACTAGACAACAGCAGTAGCACACTACAGATATCAAATACACTTTTACCTTACCTTCTACTAATGCCACTGCATGTTATTGTGAAAGGAGAAGATACCATTTGAGAAACAGATTCAGAGCGATGAGTAAAAATCACAGATGACTTCACATTGTAAGACAGATAAAAACATGTCAAAGACAAACTCTAAGCAGCATTTCATTTCAGTGGAAGATCAGATGTCAGTTCGCTCATCAGATTTCAGTCAAAGCAGAATCTACTGTAAATGTGAGCATCACTCACCTGTTTCAGCTTTTTTGATTCTGCCCCCGTCTTCTTCTCTGACTTCTTGTGTGCTTCGTAAACCTTGGGGTCCACGCTGTACATGCACTCTGTCCACTTCCCATAGAGCACTCGCCGCTTCTTCTTACTGGTTCAACAGAAAATACATCAATTTCAGTTCAGAAAATCTCAACCACTGGTAATTATCAGTGTTGTTGAGGTCATGTTCTTACCTTTTGTCTTGGATATGACCTTCTACCTTGTGCAGCTCTTTCCCAAACAAACCACAAGGTCTGAAGTTCAACACACACTTATCTCCAGTGCTGATGAATTAAATGCAAAACAAATATGTCAGTCGATAATCACTGGTCCAACCAGTTTAAATATCGCAGTTAAGTATTTGTCACTATACCTGTGGTTGACTATCTCCATGGTTCCATATTGCTCAATCCAGAGTTTTCCCAAGATGATGTTATGCACGCAACACATTGGGTTTGTCCACGTGTACGCTTCTTTATGCCTGTAAGAAATTCCCAGAATTTTAAAAGGCACAGTTCGACATTTTTGGGAAATACCCATATTTGCTTTCTTGACGAGAGTTAGATGCGAAGATTAATACCACTCACATGTCTCCCTGTTAAATATGGAGCCAGCAGCCAGTTAGCTTAGCTTAGCAAACAGACTGGAAACAGGGAGAAACAGCTAGCATGGCTTTGTCTAGAGGTGCTCATATGCAGATCTTGTTACCTTTAAAGCTCAGTAATTAACACATTATCTCGTTGTTTAATCCGCACAAAAACTGTGTGTGTTCTCATCTAACGCTTGGCAAGAAAGCAAATAAGTTTTCTAAAAAGTCGAACTAATGCTTTAAAGATTGCTGAATTTTCACATTTTCATACAGAGTTATGTTAATCTACAGTTTTGGTGTGAACATTAAAGTGAGCAAGAAAAGCCAGACGTACTAACTACTCTACTCGGCAGGACCTCTCCTGTCAGTGAGCATGCAGATATCAACACAAATACTCACTTCAGTAGCTCCAGTGTCATGGTGCCTTTGGGTTCGGCCTCCACACTTTTGCCCCAGAACTTGAGTTTTGGGTAGATGGAGCCGTGAAACTCAAACTCTTGCTTCAGAGACTGGGCATGGAAGGCACTGACAGGGGGGTGGTGGCTCACCTGCTCTGAGATCAATCTGTATCCCTCGTCCTCTCTTTAAAACAAAGAAAAACAAAACTCACAAATTTTTAAAAAACATTTTGGTTCATTTATGTCTGTCTATCATCAAGACCAAACTGTACTATGCAATTTTAAGCTTCTATAGGCTTCTCAAATACCTTATAAGTTCATAGGTCTCCCCCAGTAAAGGATTAAATGGCTTTCCAGTCCTTTCCCATTGAGATGCTACAGCCGAAACAGCAAACGCAGCAACAACCTGCGGCAGAGAAGTGAATCAGAGTAGAGCCTAATCATTTAAGCAATTTTTAAATAAAAACACCAAACATTGCCTTATTCTAGCTTTTAAAATGTGATGATTTGCAGATTTTCTTTGTCTTATGTGATAGTAAAAATGAATATCTTTGGGTTTTGGACTGTTGGTCGGACAAAACAAGCTATCTGATGATGACACCATGCTTTATTGGAAATTTTATTGGTAATTTTCACAATTTTCTGACATTTTGAGGACCAAACGATTAATGGATTAATCGAAATGGCAAATGGACTGTACTTGTATAGTGCCTTTCTAGTCTTCCGACAACTCAAAGCGCTTCACACACTACATATCACATTCACCCCATTCACAGAAACTAAGTCAGTCACACACACTCACACACCGAAGGCACAGCCCTCGGGAGCAATTTGGGGTTCAGTGTCTTGCCCAAGGACACTTCGACATGCAGCTGGGGGAAGCCAGGATTGAACCAAAACAATTGTTAGTTGCAGCCTTAAATCAGAGAAAGAGCTTTTACATTTCTCTGTCTAGGTGTGTTTAGAACAATGCTCACACAGAATAAATTCCTGTCAAACAGAAATAAAAATAAGCTGACAAATCTAACAAAAACATAACTCCAGAGACATCGGTCATCTCTACCTGCATGCGGTCTACTGAGTCAGACAAACTGCAGGCTTTGTGGATGAGGTGAGTGTGCTCCATGTACTCCGAGATTCTCTGGAGAAAGCTCAGCGGCTCATTAAACACAACTGGCATCGCTATTTTGGACAGCTCCTGTAAGAGCACATGAAAAGATCAAAGTAGCAGGTAAATAAGTAGGAACACACAGAGGAGAACTTTATACCAGATCAGATTCAATGTATACACAAATAACTCATGCATCATATTATTTAACATTTATGCAACAACAATGCACTGCATTTTACTGTAGGAGTGACAAAAACACGTGTTTTATATGAATTGTATTATAGTGTTCATTTAAGCTATTTTGGTGTTCTTCTAGTTTGGTCAGGAAGCAGGTAGGACTCACCATGCCGATGCATTTCTTCAGTATACTCCAAACACTGTAATCGTTCCTGGAGATCATTTCAGCAGGCAGGGTTTTCCTGGTGCACATTTGGACCAAATAAGATGTGAAATCAGACAAATGTTTGGCAATGTATCGGTTAACAGATGGCTCCTAAGTACAAGAAGTGACAGGAGTGTTCTGTACTACATCAAAATCCAGATTTAAAGTTGACATTTGTTAGTCTTGATTAGCTACACCATCAGTAACTCCAAATGCTTTGCAGAGGAGGTGCTTACTAGATAACAAAGCCTAAAAATGTGGTTGAACTGGCCTTATCTGCTTCTACGTGAGAGTGTATGCATAATAAAACCCTCATCCTCCTTCACCCCATACAGACATGCATACCACACTTCTGCATGACTGCTCACCTGCGCTCCCCAACCCCATTCTCCTGTGTGGCGCTGCCATCAGTCACCTGCTTACTGTCAAACACCAGGGCATCTTTAAAACTGACCTCGCAGGAATCATCTGACTCCAGCCCTGATGGAGACAAGAGGAGGGTGAGGGAAGAAAGGAAAGACACGTTCAATAATTTGGGCACAAGAACAAAGTTTTCCATAAGCACCGGCTGTCGGATTAAAGGCACAAATACACAACAGGATGATACAGAGGAGTTTCAATGTGCATATTAGCTCTTTTGATGGTTGCTGACCTCATTATAACTTTAAACTTGTATAATGTCAGTGGCGGAAAGTAACTAATTACTGATCGACTTGATACAGTGTGTAGGATTTAGTGGCATCTAGCAGTTTGCAACCATTTGAATATCGTTTGCATCACCTTCCCCTTCCAAGCATGTAGGAGAAACTACGGTGGCCTTGAAACACGCGAACGGCCCAATCTAGAGCCAGTGTTTGGTTTGTCTGTACTGGGCTACTGTGGAAACACGGCGGTGCAACATGGTGACCTCCATGGAAGGGGAGCGGCTCCCTCTGTAGATAAAAACGGCTTATTGTGAAGGTAATGAAAACACAACCATTCTTATTTTCAGGTGATTATACACTAATGAAAACATACTTAGAAATATTATATTCCATTTCTGCCAATAGCTCCTCCTAAACGTTACATACTGGACCTTTAAGTCCAGCTGGCTACTTTATTATATTAATTTTGATTCACATAAAATAGTTTTTTGATTCTGATTCGCTATGCATGTACATTTTACAACCACTAGCCTGAGCTTCAAAACAATGCGAGCATGATGACAGAGAAACTTGCCTGTCTGTTCGTATCAGTGCTGCCCCCACATGCTCTATGTGAATGTTTGTGTGTGCTTGCTCAGCTAAGACGTCCTGTCTAGTAGAGAGCGGAGAGTCGTTTTCAGCGTTTGACAAATATTAGCAAAATAATTGATGACAACACACTAAGAACTGCATTGATTGCACAGACAGGGAACATCCTCATTTGACGGGCTACTTCGGAAAACAACGGTGGCAGCAACTTGACGACTGTGCAGTAAGCATTAAAAAGTCCACTGAAAGCGCTGCATTCTCCATATAAGCCACACAGATGTTTATGGGCTTAATAAATGAACAAACAAATGAATTGTCTTTATTTACATTGCGCTTTTTTACAGCAGAGTCATATGTAAAACGCAATGCAAACACACTCTAAACCAAACAATGTTGTCTAAGTAACTGGCCTATGTCATGTGAGGAAAATGTAGGCTATGCCTCAGCCTCACACTGTCATTTTACAGTTTAAAATGTCCTGGAACGCTTTTGTATTTTTTGCCATTGACCAATAATGCAAACTAATGTCAGATGCCCCCAAATCATGTCTAAAAACAAAATATGATGTAATGGAACTTCCTGCAGTAATATATAGGATCAATAATATATGTTTTTCCACATCATACATTTTATCCATGGTTTACAATTTTGGTTACCCTGCCGTTGAGTGATTTTCTCCTGCTTTGTGTCTAACAAAGTGACAAAGTTCATTCTTAAATCACAGATCTGCTTACTGCCCATAGGTGTGGAGTATGTCAATAGAGAAGAAAAGGGAGAGGAAAGCAGCCACCCAAAAGGAAACTAGTGTAGTGGAAATCAACAGACTGACAGGCTAGGCAAACTCATTAATATATGCAATAATTAAGATCAGTGTATATGATGTTATAATGGCATTAGAATGTGCCAGAGGCCACCAAATTTGGGCTTTTACGGCCAATTTTTTACTCCGGGTGGGGTTATGGCTACTCCATATTCTTGTGGAAAGTCCTACAAGAAACAAGTATATTTAACTATATGAGACCTCTGTCAGCTTGTCTCACCTGTCTCAGCGTCGTAAAACTCTTCCTCGCTGTTCATACTGAGCAGAAAAAGTAACTATGAGTTACTCAGAAGTCATGTTTCCACCATCGGCCTGTCCCTGCAGCCCAGCCTCTCTCCAAGCACCACAGACAGCCAAACACACTACCTGCAACAGCACAGACTCGTTACACCAAGCAGGGCAGCTGGCGGTGGTCGTTAAAGCCAAACATTACCTAGTGCATGCTATGAATTTTAAAAAAACAACTACTTTCTTTCTACTGTAGCTCGCTGTCTGAAGCTCTGAGGGCTTTCGCTAGCTAGCTGGCTAGCTAACTAATCGTTAGCATCGCTGCTACATAGAGTTAAAACGTTAGCTGGAGGGTGGGCAGCAGAGATTAGCTACCACTATCAACACAGACACTGACATGAAAATTTAAACAAAATTCAATTAAATATACCTGTGAATTAAGGTCAAATTAATGCGCTCGTAACATAAACAATCGAAGAGTACACTGCCTCTGAAACGGGGCGGAAGTAGGCGGCAAGGGCACCGTGATTGACAGGTCCGACAGCCAGTGCTGCCAACTCTCGCGAGACAAATAAGCAACCGCAGCTTCAAAAACAAACCCAATATTAATATGTAGCCTGTCACGGCCGCTGTGTAAACAGGCTCAATAAATGAGCCTGCAACATATTAAAATGAAACCACAAGCCGTTTTAAAAGTACGGAGCCCTCTAAAGGTCACGGCGAGAACGTTTTTGAGGACTACTTCTGAGCCATATGTCTATTTGTAATGGAAGGTAGTGTGGAGATTCTTAAGTTAATGCATGTATCGTTGTTTATGGACCCCTCACCTTATATGATGCCCATAAGGAACATCAATTATTGCTCCACACTTATAGCAACAGGCCTTCTGCATTTGGTCTGCATTCCTGATGTATTGTTTAATTTTACTTTAACACTTATTTTATCTTATACTTATACCCACCTGGTACTTAATTTATTTTCTGACCTGTTTTTATAGTTTTATAGTGTATTGTATTATATTTTTTGCTAGTACTTTCTCCTGTGTGCACTGACGTAAAGGCGAGCTGCTGTAACAAAGAGTTTCCCTTCGGGGATCAATAAAGTATTTCTGATTCTGATCTCTGCTGTCTGCTCTTTCTGTGACAGAACCACAGACTCTGTTGGCAGCATGTCAGTCACCTTCTTGTTTGTTGCTTTTTTTGACTCATACATATAGGCAATAGGCGACAGCACATTAGCTTTATGAGGTAGATTCAACTGCACTTCTGTAACTCCACCTCTGGAGACATCTCCTTTTCCTCAGTGAAACCTCTCTGGGGTAAAGTACAGAACAGAGTGCAGCAGCATGCAGATTACTTTCTTCTGGAGAGACCTCTTGATCTAAGAATTTGTTTAATTTTACTTTCACTAATAGCATAACCATGCACGCCTATTGAGCAGTATTACTATATGATCATACTTAACGCCAAATTCAAAGTAAAATTCAATGAGCTGATATACTGTTGTGTTGCGCTGGGAGCAGCTGAGCAGAAACAGACATATGGCTCTGAAGGAATGGAAGAAGAGAAGTGTTGCGAGGGAACGCAAAAGTAGGATAATGCATTCATTCTAAAATGAAAGATGTGTTAAAATTTAATTAGAAACAACCAACCTATAAACTACTGTGTTAACGTATTGTTTAATTGTATATAATTTAATTGTTTGTACAAAGGGTCCCTATTTCTGAGAGCAATGTCAAAATTCATAAGAATGGTGCACTCTAAAAATAAAACTATAAACCTGTGAAATCTGGCTTGTAACTAGGCAGTAACCACAATAAAACCAGATCGAGTGCCATATAGTTCCAATTTATTAAAAAAAGGCAGACATCTCTATGACTGATAGCTCCAAAACTCACCAACTCACACAAAAACAATCTAGATGGATAAATAGTACTACGGGTAAGAGGAGAAATATGTATTTTTGATTTTGGGGTGAATTGCCCCTTTAATAAAGGGTTTTTACAATAATCTATGAAGTCTGTGGTTGTTAATGTTAATAAATTGTTGGTAAATACATGTTGGTCCAGATGCTCTGCAGCCTGTAGATGATTAATTTACCATTTATTAACCATTAATTGATGTGAAGCACTGTCATGAATACACATTGTGTATAATTACACAGTTTTGACGTTGCACTTCAAGGAAAAGAGAAGAATGTATGACAGCTGATATTTTACCCCCATGTTCCAGATGTACCTTTCTTTATCCCACAGTGTTTCTCACTTCATGCCTGTTCTTAACTATTTTTCTATGATGGATGTCTTGATTGACAACACGCTGAGCAATCACAAGCTCCTGTGTTTCTCTACTCACCTACCTTGTGTCCAATGAGCGGGCAGGATTAACAGCGGTGATGACGAAGACCAATGAGCCTAAAAAATCTATAAATGACCTGAATCATACTCTGACCTGGGATGATGGTTGTGGCCACTGGTGGAAAGTAACTAAGTACATTTACTCAAGTGCTGTATTTAAGAATAATTTTGAGGTACTTGTACTTTACTCGAGTATTTCCATTTTCTGCTACTTTATGCTTCTACTCTACTACAATTCAGAAGGACATATTATACTTTTTACTCCACTGCATTTATCTGACAACCTACTTACCAGTTACTTTTCAGATTCAGATTAATAATACAAAATATAATCAACAAATAAATTATGATATTATTATGGCTAAAGATAAGACTTTATTGATCCATTGGTGAAATTCACAAGCTACTCAGCAGTATATATAGGCTAGTGGAATCAGAATAAGCTTTATTGGACAGGTATGTGTACACATACAAGGAATCTGACTCCGGTTTTTGGTTGCGCTCATTGTACTTACACAGAAATAGACATACATACAGCTAAAAACAAGGACAACAAGCTCAACGAGGTAAACAAACATTAAGCTACTATGTGCAATATAGATACTTTTTTTAAAGTACAAAAAACAACAGTAATATTTGTAAACAGTAAGACAATTAGTGTAATGTTGCAGAGTGCAAATGGTGCTGAAATAAATATGATAATGTAACAGGTTGCTTTATATACATGAGCTAGGTGGATATGACAGTATGTACAGCGTGCAGAGATAGCAGTGATAATATTTACATAAACAGTGAGATAAATTTACAGGTACAGTGGATGTTTGTGTCACAGGGTTTCTGCACAGGGATTGTTCCTGACACTATGTGACTGGTGAACTGTTCATCAGAGTTCATCAGTGATGGCCTGTGGGTAGAAACTGTCCTTGTGTCTGGTTGTTTTGGCGTACAGTGCTCTGTAGCGCCTGCCAGAGGGGAGAAGTTGGAACAGGTTGTGACCAGAGTGTGATGGATCTGCAGTGAAGTTTCCTGCCTGTTTCCTGACTCTGGACATGTATAAGTCCTGAATGGGGGGCAGGTCTGCACCAATGATTCTTTTCTGCTCTCCTGACCGTCCGTTGTGGTCTGTTCCTGTCCTGTCCGATCCAAACCAGACAGTGATGGATGTGCAGAGAACAGACTGGATGATTGCAGAGTAGAACTGGATCAGCAGCTCCTGAGGCAGGTTGACCTTCTTCTGCTGGGCCTTTTTGATGATTGTGTCGATGTTGGACGCCCACTTTAAGTCCTGGGAGCGTGTGGATCCCAGAAACCTAAAGGTTTCCACAGCAGACACCGTGTTGTTAGATATGGTGAGGGGGTGCTTCTCCCGACGTCCACTGTCCAGCTGTTCAACCTCCCATCTGTATGCAGACTCATCACCGTCCTGGATGAGTCCGATGACCGTTGGGTCTCCTGAGGTGCAGTAGAGGGAGAAGAGCAGTGGGGAGAGCACACATCCCTGGGGGGCACCAGTGCTGATAGTCCGGGTGCTGGATGTGATGTTCTCCAGCCTCACCTGCTGCCTGCGGTCTGTTAGGAAGTTTGTGATCCACTGACAGGTGGGGGCTGGGACAGTGAGCTGGGTGAGTTTGGTGTGAACGGTGAGCTGAAGTCCACAAACACGATCTTTGCATATGTCCCTTGAAAGTCAAGGTGTTGCAGGATGTAGTGCAGTCCCATGTTGACTGCATCATATTGCAGGGGGTCCAGCAGGGGTCCTCTGATGTCCTTCAGGTGGGTTAACACCAGTCTTTCAAAGGACTTCATGACTACAGATGTCAGGGTGACAGGCCTGTAGTCATTTAATCCCGTGATGGAGGGTTTTTTGGGTACTGGGATGATTGCAGAGCATTTGAAGCAGGACGGGACTTCACACAGCTCCAGTGATCAGTTGAAGATCTGGGTGAAAATGGGGGCCAGCTGGTCAGCACAGCCTTTCAGGCAGGAGGGTGACACGCTGTCTAGTCCTGGTACCTTCCTGGTCTTCTGTCTCTGAATGAGCCGACACACATCCTCTTCGCAGATCCTTAGTGCAGACGGGGGGTCAGTGGGGAGGGGTGAGGGGGTGGCAGAGGGTGTAGGTGGTTATTTGATGTCGGAGCTGGTGAGGGGTGTGAATGTGGGCATGTCAAACCTACAGTAAAACACATTCGGGTCATCAGCCAGTTGGTGATTCTCCACAGTGTGGGGGGTTGGTTTCCTGTAGCTGAGTTTTGCTGTAAACCAGGGTTTCTACTACATTATTGTAATATGGGCCATTTTGCATAATGAGTACTTTTATTTTTTGTACTTTTAATTTTGCCGTTTAAGTCATCCACAAGGTGGCAGCTTTATACCTGTGATCAGATAACCCTGAAATTAACTCAAAAATTAGAGATTTATTTTTAAAAAAGTATATATATATATATATATATATATATATAAAACCTAATAAGAATCCCATCTGAAGTGACAAATGTGAATACTGGACATGTTGTCTCCAGGATCTTGGATCGAGCAGAGAGCAAAACGTTTTTTACTGTTTTAATATCAGCCAAGTAAATATTTAATAAAGCTGCTGATTGTGTAAATAAATGGTTGGATACTCAGAGGGATAAATGCCAAGTTGCCTGTTTAATTGTTTGTCAGATTTCCAAAGGAGAAAGTGGAAACTTAACGACGTCAAGTCACCCAGAGTCACAGTAAGACCGGAAAGAGTGGTGATTTTGAAAATAAAAGCTTAAATTGTCGACTTCTCGCCTCGATGGATAGTGGTAGAAAGGTTGATATGAATTCAGAAAAAAAATTGTTTAATTCTGTTAATTCTTCTCAATTATTGCTATTTTAGCATAATTTATTATTAAGGGATATGTTTTACAATCATTTGATTAAATTTGTTTTTATGAAAATAGACAGTTTGGAAAAGATGGAAAATGCGGAAAACAAATATTTTACTTTGCTGAAAAGAAAAAGAGAAATCGCAGAGCATTTTCATCAAGGGTCAACTAAAGGGTTTTATTTTGGAAATGATGACCGGAAGTCATGAACAAGCTGAGTTAGTCAGACTCAGCTGATCACTGTTCACAACTCCTTGGCATTTTGGCAAAGTTTCAGTCTTCAGGATGGAGAGAAACCAGTCGCATCTCTTCAGTGAGCTGCGGACTTAAAGGACTTTTTAACATATTTGTGGAAACACCGTGAGCATTTAGAGCTGAAAAAGCTGCATGCCTGTTTTTTCCCACCTGAAAACGTAAGAGAAAGAATTGCGGACAAGAGTCGGGATGAACAGAGACGGAGACAAAAGCGCAAAGACTGCGCTCCGGAACCAGAAACAACCCAAGACGCACCAGCAGGTTTCCGCCCAGAAGAAGAAGAAAGATCTTTTAAAAGATGCCCAAAGTGGTTATTTCTCCAAAGACTCACAGTCAGGTCAGCGCGACTCTGGGAAGGAGCTAAAATCGGCGGGACTGCAGGGAAAACGACCGGGGAAAGTGTCTTCAAGTGCCACGGTGGAGTGCCAGAGAAGCCTCGGCGCACAAAGGAAACTGTCCGACGCCAGCAACGCTTCAGAGGACCTGAGCAAAGACTCCGGTTGCCTGTCTGGGAAACTCTCCTCATCAGACAGCAGCTCAGAAATATCCGATTGCCCCTCAGAGGGCAACAAGCACGACTCTTCGAGCTGCGACAATGAATTAAGCTGGATAGACGGGAGCGCGTATGTGAGCCCGGACAGCGAGTGGGAAAACGACGGCAAACCGTGCGCAACGGCAGCGAGAAATACGTGCGCTCTCCAGTGTGATGCTGCTGGAGGGGGTCTCAGTTTGTTTAACTCCTCTGGGGCGTTTATGGATCTCATGATGGCAGAGACAACCGAAGACCTTGTCAGGGAGGTAGAGGATTTGAGATCAGAGAACGAGTATTTGAAAGTAAGTTTAATTTAATTTTGTTTAATTAAATTTGTTTAATTTAGTTTGCAATTTTAATTCTATTTGCATGACATCCGGGTGGCTTGCATCTAAATTTCCACATATTTGTATGCTGGTTTGTGTGTTGCTTCTTTATGAGATCTATAAGAGGCCCTCAGACTCTTAGCACTAGAGCCGATTTTCTGTAAATGCTCGTGTCAGTCTTCATTAGAGACTGCAAGACAAGTGAGGGGAAGCTCTCATGCAGGAATCAAAGGTCAAGAATCACTATTGACATAGGCTTACATTATCAGTGGCAGCATCAGTAGCATTTCCATGTTGTATTGGATTAAATCTGCAAAACTGAAACAAAGCACAATATGAAACAAACAAACATCGGTTTTTGCTGTAACTGCAGCTTTGGACGAGTTTCAATAATGCCCACAGGAGAAGATGACACTTCCCTTTTTATTAGTGCAATTCAAAAGTAGGAAATTACTCAAAGCACATTAATCTGTTTGTCGCCATTTATTTGAGTAATTTAGTGTACTGTAAGTGATAGAGACTGCCTTCCATTTTATGTGTAAGACTTGCCTAATAATAGGTCCTGGTATTCAATATGTCACTTGAGTATTATGTTGTTGTTTTTGCAGTAAGAAGAGTGAATTAGCAGTTAAAAATGTGGAAACTAAACCAATCCGAGGACCCAGTGGGAGGGTATATTTATTTATTTATTTTTTTGCATTTAAAGGGGTATTCCAGCGATTTAGCGTTGCACTTTCATAAAGTTGTGGGACTTACAAGACAGAGATTTTAAAAACAAAAGATAAAAATCGAAGCAAGAGAGGCTGAGAAATCCTGACTTTTAGTCCACAAACACTGGATCCTACATTTCCCATAATGCAACTGGATAGCATCTTTCATTACCTTACCTCCTAAATCCCCAATCCATTCACATTCCACACCTCCATTTTGTATCACAGACTTTTTGTTAAAAAAATTTAAGTCTCAAATCCAAACTGAGATTACGCTGTTGTTATTATTATTATATAACTGTTTTCACAGGCCGAGTAGTATCACACAAGACGAGTAAACTGAACTTCATGTTTAAAATTGGTGGAGTGCCCCTTTAAGTTTTTGTTGATTTAAAAAAAAATGTTGCTACAAGGCAGCAAGTACGTCTTTAAACCATTAGAGTAGATATTAATAGTAGTAATATCAATAAAGTATTTCTGATTCTGATATTACAAAACATATTGTAGAATATTTAGAATAAATTAATAAGTAAATAAAAATTGATACAACTTGATCACAGACAGTTTGGTCGAAGATTCAAGTGTGTTAAGCTAGTAGCGGCTAATGCAGCCTGGAGCCTCCAGCAGAGATGAGGAGCGGGCTAAATCCCTATAATGTAAATGTAAGTGGAAAAGTTTCTGGACTTTAAATTTTACCTTGGCAGCTCAGAGGGAAGTGAGCTTGAGGTGTAATAATAAATAATATTGTATTTACTTTCCTTATACTCACAAAATAATATTTATTATATATCTATTAATTACACACAAGGATGCTTGAATTTAAATCAAGAGCAGATTTTTAAAAAATATTCCTGTTCCTTAATAGTTGCGTTTCTGTGTTGTTTTTCTCAGGATGAGGTGGAGGAGCTTCGCTGTGAGATACTGGAAATGCGCGACATGTTCCAGGAGGAGGAGGTGTACCAGCTGCAGGAGCTGCGGCTGCAGCTGGAGCAGGCCAACAAGAGCTGTCGCATCCTGCAGTACCGCCTCCGCAAGGCCGAACGCCGCAGCATCCGAGTGGCTCAGACGGGACAGGTGGACGGGGAGCTGGTCAGGAGCTTGGAGCACGATATCAAGGTCAGAACTCGTCTGTCCTTTCATTACAGTTACTCCTCCTCATTCCTCCCTCTGTGTGTGTGAGGTCATGCAGTCTTGTTAAAACTCACTCACCACCAACTAACAGTAAAAGCTCCTTCTCCCAAATTGGCTTTTGACTGAATCACTGCAATTCCAGTTGCTAACATCAAAGTGAACATTTGCTCTTAGTCCCACAAAGCTATTTCTCATTTCAGCACACTGAACGCTGACTGTGTTGTTCATACACTGAAGGACTGTAATCGGTTGACAGCTGCCTGAGTCACGACTGTTCGCTGTGCTGTAAAATACTCCCTGCTGTTTGTCAGCACCACAAAAATGTCATTAGTTCGAAATGTCTTGATCATGCATCCTGTTTATATTTTCGTCATACCATTGTGTGATTATGTGGTGAGTTGTTCTCCATGAGTAGGAAACATAAAAGCACAGTAATCTTTATCAGAATCGTGGCAGGTCAATCACTTTCTGTGGTGGCAGCCAGACTCAGTTTCTTTGAGCTTCGGTGTGCGTGGTGGTGTAGGATTACCAACAGCCTCACCTTCACCCCCTCACCCCACATCCACTCATATGGTGAATTCCTGTCACAAACATTTCCTTGTAAAGTTTTTCAGCTTTAGCCAAACCAACTGCTGCAGAGAACATGCTGCAGTCACAAAATAATGTTCGTCAGTATAACCAAGGCCAAAAGATTTTCTTTACTTTGCCTGACTGGAGCCATGGATGGATTCCTGAACAGGCCTACTGGGCACAGGCCCGAGCCTCTGTTTTAAGTGACTGTTAACATTTCATTTTTTAAAAAAAGATTATATTTTTGGCATTTCTGCTTTATTATGTGATAGTGATAGCTGGAGAGAGACAGAAAAGGCAGGGGAGGGGAAAGAGAGGGGATGACATACAGCAAAGGGCCCGTTGCGGTAAAGACTGACGGGCTGTATGTCATCCCCTCTCTTTCCCGTTGCGGTAAAGACTCAGCCTTGATACATGGTATCATATATATATATATATATATATATATATATATATATATGTGTGTGTGTGTGTGTGTGTGTGCATATATATATATTACCAAGTGATGGCAACATCAGGAAAAAGGAACATGAGAAACTAGAGAAGTACCAAGGGCTCAGAAAAAGAGCTGGAGAAGGCCTGGAAGGTGAAGGCGACAGTGGTGCCCGTGGTCATCGGAGCACTCGGGGCAGTGACCCCCAAACTGGAGGAGTGGCTACAGCAGATCCCTGGAAGAACACCAGACATCTCGGTCCAGAAGAGTGCAGTACTAGGAACAGCAAAGATACTCACGCAGAACCCTCAAGCTCCCAGGCCTCTGGTAGAGGACCCGAGCTCGAAGGATGAGACCACCAGCGGAGGGTGAAGGACAAAGTTTTTATATATATATATATATATATATATATATATATATATATATATATATATATATATATATATATATATATATATATATATATATATATATATATATGTGTATACACACATGAGCGTGAGCTACCTGGTGAGCTACCGGGGGGCACCCTGTTAACATTTCTTGTTTCTTGTTAAACAACCACAGAGATGCAAAATGAGAGGTAAAACAACCACAAAGAGACAAAAAATTACCACAGAGACACAAAATGGCAAAACTCAACAGAGAGACACAGAATTACCACAAAGACACGCAAAATGAGATGCCAAACGAGACGCAAAACGGCTACAAAGAGATGCAAAACAACTACAGAGACACAAAATAAGATGTAAAACGACCACAAAGAGACGCTAAACAACCATAAAGAGATACAAACGACCACAAAGAGTTGTGTGTCCCTTTCAATCTTTGTTTCTTGCTCTTATGTAGGAGGGATGGGGGGCCTTTGGGGGTCTGTGCCCAGGGGCCCATCGTCTCATGATCTGTCCATGATTGAAGCTACAATATCCTGCTGTTGGCTTTATTTACAGGTTGCAAAGAGTGTGTCCCTCCGGCTGTACAACGAGCTGGAGGCTGCGCAGAAGAAGAATTCCCAGTTGGAGTGGGAAACTGAGGTGCTGCGTGAGAAGACGCAGGAACTGGAAGTGGCTAGGCAGGTCTTACAGACTGAGGTGGAGAAAGCCAGAGAGGTGCGACATTAAAGCAGAACACTTTACATCTAAGCCCCATTTTTTGTTACTTCACTTGGATGTTTGACCGTCGCTGTGCGAATGATGTATGTGCAGAGTTTGACACTATAAGACTTTTTTCACATTCATCTGAAGAAAGTTTCTCTGTGCTCACATTAAATCTGAGTTTAACATGAGCATGATTTTGTGACATCACACCTAGTTTGGAGCCGATCATGGTCCAACATGCAACTTACAAAAGATGCGGAAACTTGAAACCTCCAGTGCACATACACTGAGAAAGTTTCTTTCAGTGAAGTAGAAGACATCTTGTGTCCAGCAGTTAAACATTTGAAATGAACAATATTTTCATTTCATTTTCATAGATTATGGATTTTTCAATGAGGGTGTAGGAGAAGAGCTTTTAAAAATTTTTAACTAGTAATTTTTTTGTGGAAAAACATAGACACAAATTATTACTCAAAGGAGATTATAAATATAGGTCTTAAAACAAGCCTGGAAGGGATCTTTAATAAATCTGTATATTGGGTCTAGACATGCAGCCTAAATCTTGACAAAAAACATAAGCTGCCTCCATTTCTGCTCCTACACAGCTGCACCCATCCTAGCCAGTTGTCCCCCTTATCCCTCTGTCACCCTGATGTCAGGTGACACATGACCCGGGTGCAGATCAATGATATGAGAGGAGGGCACGGCCAGCAGCTGCCTGGTGCCTGGACAGGGTGAAGCAGCCTGGTATGCTGAAGCCTGAACTCCAGGCACAGCTGAAATCCTCAGCTGAGCGGTCAGAGAAAAGGGAGAGAGGGTGCGAGAGATTACAAAAATAGACTCTCTCTCTCTATCTCTCTCTCGCTTTCTCTCTTTCTGCTTCTATTAAGCTAGGCTAAATCTGGATCAGCGTGTATTATGGCATTCAAAAAGGCGGGTGTTTGTGCGCCGGCATACTGACCTACAACCATCCCGGCACATACTTTTATCAAACGCTGGCTACCACATCCTGACAGTGACTGAATTTCCAGTCCACCTTTTTTTCTTGCGGCCCCTCCTGCCTCGATGGCTCCTGTGATAACGATCGTGCACTCCAGTGACACGTGTTCGGTTTAATCCCAGATTCGGTGCTTTTGCGTGAGCTCAATCTAGTCCACTCATTGGAGACAGCTGCTAGTCCCTTTGATCCCAACAGGGAAATCCACTTAGATTACCTAATCTAGCAGCAAAAATCACAGTCTAGATGGATGTGAAGGAGGATGAACATTTCAGAGATTCACACTGCAACTCGACTGTCTGTGACCCTGTTTGTGGGACTTGAATGGTAACTTAATACTGTCAGGTCACAATATAGCTGCACATGCTCGAACAATAACGAAACCATGAGTGAAAAATACAAAAACTGCACTTTTATTTTGAAATGCAACACAAATATGGCAATTTTCTTGTTCATTATGCATATTACTTACTTTTATCACATTTCAGGTCACAGTATACAGTATCTATACAGCCTGTAGGCCCACTGACCTTGAATTGAAGAGACTGTAACCCACTCCTTATGTTTGCCACTTCTAGCCTGTAGAAGATGACTATTATTAACACGGTGACATCCTGTCTAGTGTCTAGGAGTGAGACAATGCCGCCAGACAGAAGCTTACATTCCTCTCATGCTCATGTGGAGTAGGGAAGGACTCTGATGTGAGAAAAAGTTTGGATAAAATCACACCACAGAAGGTAGCACAAGGGCATGAAATTTTAAATTATTTTTATTTAAAGGAGTAGTTCGACATTCTGGGGAATACACTCATTTGCTTTTTTGCCGAGAGTTAGATGAGAAGATCAATACTGCTCTCATATTGGTCTGTTCAATATGAAGCTAAAGCCTGCAGCTGGTTAGCTTATCTTAACTTTGTATAAAGACTGGAAAGTGGGGGAAACAGCTAGCATGGCTTTGTCTAAAGATAACAAAATCGGCCTACCAGCACCTTTAATGCTCACTAATTAAAACGTTATCTTATTTGTTTAAACCATTCAAAAAACAACAGTTTGTGGTCAACAAAACTTCAGGAAGTCATTGCGCCCAACTAAGAAATAGTCTGGCACAAACGAGAGATAACGTCTTAATTAGTAAGCTTTACAGATGCTGGCAGGCGGATTTTGTCACCTTCAACAGAGCCAAGCTAACCATCTCCTGGCTGTAGCTTCATACTGAACAGACAAAAATGTGAGCGGTATCTATCTTCTCATTAAACTCTCTGCGAGAAATGTCTAACTATTCCTTTATATGTACTGAAGTATCCCACTGAGCTTTGGACAAGATTTCAGCTTATATATATATACATCTAAAATTGTCATGTACAGTATATCACAAAGGCAGACAAAGATGCCTCAGAAGGTGTAGCTAGACTTGTATGTTGCTTAAGTTTAAGAAATTGAGACATCTAAAATAATTTATATGGCTTTTTAAAATGGCTCATCAATGACAAGTTGCTCAGTTGGCTCTGTTTTTGGCCAAAATATTGTTTGTATTTCACCCTTGATAAACCTACTTGCCATGTTTTTATCCCTCAGAGCTCTCTGAAGAAGAAAAGCATCCGATCAACAGCCAGTAAGGCTGAGAAGAGGCTCTCGCAACAGATTGAGGTTTGATATGCTTGTATATCAGATTTACGTTACAGTAAACTTATTTATCATCCTCTTCAGAACAATATTCATTGCTGTTTGTTTGCCAAAAGGATGACAGCGCTGATCTCAGGTGCCAACTCCACTTTGCCAAAGAGGAATTAGCTCTCATGTGCAAGAAGCTCACTAAGTTGGTATCAGAGAGTGAGGCCATGCGCGAGGAGCTGGCCAAATACCACTCAGCCTATGGCGACATAGACGCCACTCAATCGCCTGAGGGCAAACAAAACTCCGCCCACGGCAGGCAGGCAGAGGTCAAAGTTCACTTGAAACTAGTCGAAGAGGAGGCCACACTCCTGAGCCGGCGCATCGTTGAACTGGAGGTGGAGAACCGTGGACTGCGAGCAGAAATGAGCGACCTGAGAGAGAAAATGGGAAGAGGAGGAGGGGAAGAGGAAGAAGAAGAGAATCGGGATGTGTTGGAGGAAAATCTGTTGGCTTCCACACCGTTGAAAGACAGAGAGGGAAGGGAGCAAAGTTTGAAAATAGGATGCACAATGTATGAGCAGGATCAGGACAAGGAAGCACAAAAAGGTAAAAGTGATGTTGAGACATCTTTGCTTTGCATCCAATCACAGACTGAAGCGATGAATACTGCTTGTCATATTACTCGAGAAGGTCCTGTGGGTGGTGAGTGGGACCCTTCAGACAGTCCTGAGAGCGACAACAACAAAAACCTTGACAGAGGTCTGACGGTGAAAGACTATGAAACTCTTCTAGCTCTCAGAGATCATTCCTGCATTTTGAGTTCAGCCATCAAGCTCCTGACGACACCACCAAAAAATGGCCACTGCTCATCTCCCTCGTGTGCTTTTACCTCTCCGACAGATGTGGACTTGAATGGCAAGGCACAGAAGATATTCCTACCTGGGCCTTTGAATGAGGCTTTGGAGCTTCTACAGGCCATGCTGTCGGCTTTCACTGGGAGGGTGGAGATGCTTCTTACAGGAGAAGATTTAGGCAAAGGACAAGTTTGGGATTCCTACACTTTCTCCTTTCTCTCTGGAGACTGTGCAGATCACGATGCGGACGCTCTAGGTAAGCAGGAGTGTGTAGAAGACCTCCGCACCACAGAGGTTAAGGAGAGAGAAAAACAAATGAGACAGGCAACTTCCTTTCAATGGGACCTCATCCACAGCTGCAGGGACCCAAAAATGCAACTTTCCTTGCAGATTCTGTGGATCCTCCATCATTGGTGTCAAGTTAAAGAACCTGGGCTGGAGGGAAAAGAGGTAAAATTAAAGAAAATTGTGTATGTTTTTAAGGCTAAGGTACATAGCTTGAATATCTAAATATATCTGGATTTTTTTTAAATTCAGGGTAAAGACAAAACCATGTCTGTCCTGAGGGGGTTGTTGCAAGACCTTGGTGCAGAGCTTGGGGATGAGCGGATTGAATTCAACAGAGAGGCCAAGGCCACGCAGGGCAAGGCAGCTGAGGTAAGGATGGTGTTTACCCTTCAGGCATGTGTCCCCCCGCTGTGAGGCTGTGTGATACAGCGGGAAGTCCTGCTGATGATCTATCTCCCTGGCCACACGTCCTCCTGACACTCAACAGGCATCGTGAAAAGACTCATGGATTTTCAGTATTTAGGCTAATCTCTTAGAGGCTACAGCCAAACAGGACAGGCATGTTCAAATCTGCTGCATGAAAACACTCAACTGATTCTCTGCATTGTCCAGACCTGTTGCATGAATGTAAATTTTTTTAAACGTACAGCTCCTTTACTGTTGTTTCCACCTGCTTGGTCAAATGCAAATACAAAGACAAGTTTTAATGCATGTCAGATAAGAAATGTAATCTAACATTTGAGTTGTTGCCACTGAACTGTTGGTGTGTCCTTTGCACAGCATGACTCAAGATCTGCTTTGAAGGACCAGATTTATTTCTTAAATGGTTGTTTTTCCTCCTTACTCCACTGACTAGACTGTAATCCCTCCTTTCCTCTGAGGCACATTTAGTATGGCATTAAAAAACGGCCAAATGTCTACAGCCATGCTAGCAGCTCTGTGAGGCTGTACTAACACACAGCGATGCTTTAAGCTAAATGCTAATATCAGCAAGCTAGCATGCTCACAATGACAGTGCTAACATGCTGATGCAGCCTTCAAGTCATATAAGAGTTATCGGAATTATGAGTTTCCGACTAAATATCATTGACGTCAACATCCAAGTCGTAATTACGTCTGAGAAACTACATCCGAGTTGGCACTTAATAACACTAATAATAAGATTAACACAAGAAAACCAAACAAATACGGACGCATCATGTAAGCTGAAGACTGTCGTTCAACATAATGAAACCCAAATTTAATGGTTATGGTGTTATAATGTCAGTCCCATATGACATGAACGTGGCATAAAGTTTAGTATGTTCACTATCTTAGTTTAGCGCGTTAGCATGCTAACATTTGCTAATTAGCACTAAGCACAAAGTACAGCTGAGGCTGATGAAACTGGCATTAGTTTTGCAGGTATTTGATCATAAACCAAAGTGTTGGACAAATTTAAATTTTGACCTAACGGTATCCTGAGAGGTACACAAATGTATGTATCAAATTTAATGGTAATATATCCAATAGTTGTTGAGATATTTCACTTAAAACCATAAGTGTGAACCTCATGGTGGTGCTAGATAAAAAGTCAGGAGAATTACCAAGTACATTAGGATTAATCATCTAGGGAACATGAATCTCTGCACAAAATTTCATGATCCAAGTCCATCCAATAGTTGTTGAGATATTTCAGTCTGAACCAAAGTTGTGGATCTACAGGCCGACAAGTTTAGTAACTATTATTTTTTCTCTCTTTGCTCAGTGTCCCGTCAGCGGTATCTTTCATGATGAACAACTCTCTGAAGCTGACAGGTCAGTGATTTCTGCAAGCGTTCATATTTTGTCCATCTTGTCACTGAGGTCATACTTCATGTATCACCTGCTGTTTTCCCAGAATGTGCAGCTCAAAAGGGAAAAGACTTAGGCGACAGTTTTCGCCACATGGCCTTAAGAGGAAGAACTGGTGCTATCTGAGCCAGGAGGCTGCCCAGCTGGACCGAGTGGACCCCGTTAAGACGTGGGACCATCTAATCATGCCGCTTAGCTTCCCTGATCTTGACTTTGAGCAGATGTCCCTGGAGAGAAGCCACACTGCCCCGGAGAAGTCAGCCTTCCGCATCTACTACAGCCCCCCGTCAGCCCGCAGAGTCCAGCTGGCTCAGCTGAAGCAAAGCCCCGTCGCAGACAGAGAATCTGTCAACACTGCCTCTCCCTGGTGCACGCCGCCGACCTCCTTCTCTCCTCTCTGTCTGGGCTCATCTGCTAACCTGAGCGACGACATGAAGGAAATGACCGCCAGCTGGAGGCAGACAGAGAAGAGAGGGAGATTACTGGGGCGATGGGTGGACGTGGCCTGCTCAGGTACTCAGACCCACATGAAGCCACAGATGGTGAGTGTTGGTCTGCAGACAGATGGGACACACGGGTTAGTTGCCGTGAGAAGCAGTCCATCCCGAGTCCTGAGCCCCTCCCTGGTCTCCGCCCGCTCTCACCGCATCTCGACCTCACTAGACGGGCTACCAGGCCGAGTCGAGAGGCCCAGACCCTCCACCTCCTCGCCTAAACTGTACCGGAGACACTCTGCATCTGGTGCATCCTCCCTCCCCTCATCCATCAATATGAGCTCCACCTCCTCATCTGCATCCACCTCTAGAGGTCGAGCACTGTGGAACCTGAATCACCAAAGCCACACCGGCCTCACATGGACCTGCCAAACCAATCACAGAGCAGGTGCAGGACAGAACCACAGCTCTCTGAGCAGCGGCAAGCCTCCCAGCAAATCTGCAGGTGCCAACCGTTACGGCATGGTCACCGAGTTCCTGCGCAAGGTGAGCGGCCGGGCAGAGAAACCAGTACCGGGGTCAGGGCAGAAGACGAAGAGCGGTCTGAAGAACCTGGAACGTGTTCCAACAAGGCCTCCTGCCGCTCCGTTGCACAGGAACGACAGCGTGACGAGGATTGTCAACCAGAGGTTCATGAAGCAGAGAGAGGAGGCCAGTCGGGCCCAGAGAGAGGAGAAGGGGGGCAGTCTGAACCACAGTGTCAGACACAGCCAGAGTACCGTCACAGCAGAGGTGAGCGTTACAAACAACATGTCTGTCCACACATCATGTGCACATTTCTGACTCTAAAGTCGGATTTTTATGAATTTAATGACAGAATAACAGAAACACAATCACTTCCAAATTGATGAAGCTCATAATAACCCTTTTTCACAGCAGACATTTTGACATGTCACAGCAGGAAAAGCACAGGTGTAAATAATACAATTAATGATGGCTGAATTCCATTCAGCTGCTTCAGTTTTTGGGTCCTGGTTTTGTGTTTATTGACTCACTGTCACAGCTAACTGGGCCACTTGACATAGAACCGAGCCATCGTTAATGTTATTATTAACACCAGAGGTGTTAATAATAACATAGGTCAGAGGTATTTCAGTTCATTTATGAGGCTGTAGCTTGTTCTGCTGTAAGAAAAGCATCTTTCAGTCAGTGTTGTGAAGGTCTCATCTTCAGCTGTGACACTACGTAATTTTTCTTTTTTTGGGACTGATGCACCACCAGTTCCAGCGGTGACTGCTCTAAATCACAATTACAAAGGCCGCCATTAGGTTGGTTACCAGTCATATTCTCATACAAGTCAGCTTTGAAAGAGTACTCCATCGATTTAGCATCACACTCCTCTAACGTTGTCGGACTCACGATGGACAGTTTGAAAAAAAGGATAAAAATCAATCCAAAGATATTGTCTTTTTTATTCCTTGTCAATATTTGGTGCCTACGTTGCCCACAATGCAACTTGACTGCCGACAGTTCAGTCGGAGATTCAGGTGTGTTATGCTAGTAGCGGCTAACGTAGCCTTGAGCTGTTAGCCTCAAGCAGAGACAAGGAGCGGCCTACAGAGATCTGGTAACCTCACTTCTTTCGAACTCCACACCAGCAGATTTTCAAACTTGTAGTCTTCAGCCCCAACCGAGGCTAACTCATGTGACATCACTTGAGGCAATTTATCAGATTTCACACAGCTACCTCTTATAAAACATTTCTCACATATGCAGTAGTACTCTCCAAGATCTGTAAACAGACTAAAAGTTCTGACAATCGCCATTTCTGTATTTGATTTTTCAAGAGAACTAATACGGTTACACTGAGGCGAGATGGTCTCACCATCAAGTTGAATCATTTAAAACTGAACATTAGCACAAGAGCTGCAATGACTAGTCAGTTAATGAGTTTATTGATTAGTCAATCAACAGAAAATTAACTGACAACAATTTTGAGTTATTTAGCAAACATAAATACTAAACGTTTGCTGGTTACGGCTTCTCAAATGTGAAGATTTGCTGCTTTTTTCTGTTTTGTATTGTCGGAAGTTGAATATTTGGGGGTTTTGGACTGTTGGTCGCAATGGTCGGACAAAACAAGCAGCTTGAAGACGTAACGTTGGGGTGTGGAAAATTGTGAGGGGCATTTTCAATTTCTGACATTGTCCAGACTTAATAATTACTCGATTACGGCAAAAAATAATTGTTAAACATTGATTGGAAATCAAAAATAACTTAGTTACAGACCTAATAAGTTCCAACAAACTGGTATTGTACTGTAAAGCATTTATATTATTTTCTCGACTCTTTGTAAGTGTTTCTGTCTCATTTCAGTCCCCTCTCCTCTCTTTCTCTGACCAGGATGGAAACTACGACTGCAGCTCCAGCAGCACCTTGACCTTCTGCTTCGCTCGCTCATCTCGCTCCACCCAGAGACAAACGTCGAACCAGAGCAAACTCCACCGACACAGGTACTCGCCTCCGGTGAGCGCGGCTGCAGCCTCACAGAACTGTGAGTGAACGGGACCAGAAACAGCAGCTACACTGATAAGCTGACGGCTGAGAGCGGTCACAGCCATGGGGGGAAGAATTTAAAATGCTGTGGTTGAACTGGGAGAACTGGTAGACTGTTTGGATGTTTAGCAGAGCTGTGAGTACCTTTATAGCTCAGTGTTTTCTTTTGGTGCAATTCACAACACTCATCTCCTGTTACAGATGGGCTTCATCTTGATTTCAGTTACTGCAAACTTAATTCACATTTACAATCTTAAACTTTATGTAAAACTGATTCTGCACTTATATTGTGAACTGCAATTCAATTTTATATTATCTTTGTAGTATTTTGTAGAGAATAAAGTTTTATTGAATAAACTTCTAAGATCTGACCAACTTATTGTGATCTTAATTATCTACATTATCTGTCGTGGCTTTACAGTCACACCCTGAAGTCCGGAGATTTTAAGTAAGAAGCAGAAACGTTTTCACTCTGCAGTAATCGTCTGGCTGTTACGTCACATGCTCAAAAAAGAAAAAGTAACTGCTAAGTAGTTAATAAGATAAGATTTCCTTGCCTGTTAGGCGCATGATCCCCTCCCTCCCTCCCTCCCTGATTGTGTGACTCTTGACTTTCACTGTCACTGCATTTCAAAGCACTTTGTTTTGTAACTTTTTAATAGTCACAAATCAAGATTTAATATCCAGGTATATAAAATTTTGATTCACAGTTTGAGATGGAAGCTCAGATTTTCTTGGAGCAGATCAGCTGAAATACTTTGTCTCCTCTTGGTGGCAGCTGGCCGGTCAAGGACAGAGCGACTAGAGGAGTCACACAATCACACGGTGTCACGTTTCTGCTCACCACACGTGTTTATCCTCTACTGTTACACGTAACACACACACACACACACACACACACACACACACACACACACACACAACAGTGTGGGTCACCTCACAGTGGATGGTCTTCAATTCAACATAAAACCAGTTTCACCAGATTAGTGAAAATGTGGTAAAAACGCACAGAAAAGATGCCAGCTACAAGAAAACTAAATGACAAAAGTAATATTCATGAATGATCCTTGTTTATTCCATGTGCTGTAGTTCACAGTGTGTTTACAAATAAAAGATAAACAAATGGGCAAGATCATACTTGCATATGAGCATGTCATTGTCATTACAAATCTTTTTTGGGAGAATACATTCCCTGCTATATAAATATAATCTAAAAAAAGGTTTGAGCCAAGGCTGAATTACACCCCAAAAGTCCAAAAAAAAACCTACTAAATTACAGTATCAGCTAAGGTGGGTCAATGATTGTAAGGATTTTGTTTTTTAAATAACTCAATAATAAGAAATAGGATGACATTTTGAGAAATATGGTTTCTTGCTGAGAGTTGTAGAGAGGAAGGTCGATACCGCTCTCATGTCTGTAAGATAAATGCGAAGCTTTAGCTTAGTGTAAAGACTGGAAACAGCTAGCGTGGCTCTGTCCAAAGGTAATAAATCTGCCTACCAGCATCTTTGAAGCTCACTGATTAACACAATTAATCTTGTTTTTTTTTTATTCCTGTAAAAACAACAATTCACATTTTTCACTTTTTTGGCTTATGTAATACATCCATGGTAATAAATGTGTTAAGTTGTGAGCTTCAGAGGTGCTGGTAGGCTTCTGACAGAGCCAGGCTAGCTGTTTACCCCTGTTTCCAGTCTTTATGCTAAGCTAAGCTACTTGTACTTTACTTAAGTATTTACATTATGTTATTACTTTATGTTTCTACTACATTTCAGAGGGAAATATTGTACTTTTTACTCCACTATACACTTATTTTAAAGCTATAGTTCCTTTTCAGATTAAGATTTAAAAATAATATGATCCGTTTATAAAATTATTATAGATTAAACTACCCAACAGTAAATGAAGTAGTTAAAATTAGCTCCACATCAACCAACTAAGTTACAACATTAAAGTACCGCTTGCACATTAATTCATTTAACAATAATGACTGGAATGGAGGACTTTTACTTGTAATGGAGGTTTTTTTATAGTGTTGTATTGCTACTTTTACTTAAGTAAGTGATTTGAATACTTCTTCCACCACTGCAATTCGAATAAATGCACATTTGTTTGGTAATATGTGAATATAAGTAAGGTCCTTAAGGCGGTCCTGACATTTTTACCTGATCTTGGGCCGTGTGTCATAATCTAGTTTTAGTGCCTTAAATATTTCACTTGACATTAGGATTACATATTCTTTATTTCATTTGAAGTCCCCCCACACACACACACACATTTTTTTTTTTTTTTTACTTCCACCACTGCCCACAGTATGACATGAAGCTTGCGACATGCTGCAGTACTGGGTCTCCCCTGCGGGGGCGCTACAGCCGCAGCCCGGCTCTTTCAGTCGGCTGTGTTCCTTCTTTAGCGGCTTTTGTTGATGCCAAATAGAACCAATGGCGGAAGTGCTCCTCTGCGCTCTGATGCCTGTCTTTCAGGTGGGATGACAGTCAGGTAAATCAAACTTAAATCAGAGTTAAGATGGAGTCTGTTTTCTTGAGGTTTGACTCTTATGACTTCGAGGCCGATCGCCGGTTTCAGGACGGTTTGAAGACTTTACACGACGGCAGCAGCTGCAGGGACGAAACCAAACTGGTGGACATGAAACTCTTCTTTTATAACAGGTAAGTTTCAGTGGTGGAAAGTAACTAAGTACAGTTACTGTAGTACTGTACTTGAGTACAGTTACTGTAGTACTGTTTTATACTTCTACTCCACATCTCTTCTATAATATTGTATTTTTTTTTTACTCCACTGCATTTATTTGAGCTTTAGTTACTTTACAAATTAAGTTTTTTTTGCATATAAAACATACGAGGAGCTTATAAAATATGTTTTGTTACGCAACAGTTTATGCAAGTACAGCTGAAACGATTAGTTGATTAATCGATTAGTCAAATGACAGAAAATTAATTGGCAACTATTTTGATAATCGCTGAAATCATTTTTCATGTAATTATTTTAATAATTGTCATTTATTTTTTAATAATTTTGAATTTGTCACTTTAGGCTCTGGGTCATCGTGACGGCATTTCTCACTAATTTCAGAATTTTTTACAAACCAAACAGTCAATCTATTAATGGAGAAAATATTCAGCAGATTAATCCAGAATGAAAATAATCCTTAGTTGCGGCCCTGTACAAAAATAGCTCCAACACAACCAACTACAACAGTAAAATCCTGCTTTTACATTAATGCATGAGTAATAATAATCTAATGTAAGATATAATAATAATAATAATGATGATGATGATGATAATACATTGGTCACAGGGTTTTTATACTACATTTTCCTGATTATACTTACATACTTTTACTCGAGTGACATTTTCAGTGTGGGACTTTTACTTGTAACAGAGTATTTTTACAGTGTGGTGTTAGTGCTGTTACTTAAGTAAAGGATTTGAATACTTCTTCCACCACATAGTGCAGCTTGTTTCTAATTTACTAATAATACATTTTAAGTAATCAGTTGATTGTGTGACCGTTTTGTGACCTGTAATGAACTGTAACTTCAGTGGGAGAAATATCAGCACACCCCACAGTTGTTGATATTCCATTATTTTGTTTGCTGTGTACATTTTTTGTTAAATTAGATATGTGTTGGTCCAGATATTGTGTATAGAAATTAAACATAAGACTGGATCATGATACCGATGATACTTATTTCACCACTGAACATATAGAAGCAAATTTCAAGGACGTAATTAATACCTGAATCAACAAGTAGGGGGTTTGAATGATTATTTATGATTTCACTTAAGTACTTAAGTAAAAGTACAAAAGTATTAGCATCTAAATATACTTAAAGTACCAAAACTGAAAGTACTCATTTTGCAGAGTAGCCCATTTCAGAATAATATTTACTGGATTATAATTATTGATGCATGAATGTGTACGTCAATACAATAGCTGGTAAATGTTGAGCTAATATATATATATATATATATATATATATATATAGCTGGGGAGCTTGTGAATTTCCCCCGGGCATCAATAAAGGCTTATTGATATAATAATATCATCATTTATTTGTTTATTATATTTTGTATTATTAATCTGAATCTGGAAAGTAACTAGTAACTTAAGTTATCAAATAAATGTAGTGGAGTAAAAAGTACTGTATTTGCCTCTGGAGTAGAAGTATAAAGTAACATAAAAAGGAAATAATACCTCAAAAAGTACAGCACTTGAGTAAATGTACTTAGTTATTTTCCACCACTGCATTACAGGTTACATTTTTATATCATGACCTTATTTATATTCTTTTAATTTAATTTATAATACCACAGGAAATTAATCCTTGTTTGTCTTTTCCCTTCAAACCCCAACTTTATTAAAACTGTCATCATCCCTCTCTTCTCCGTCATCACCAGGTTTGTGGAGCCGATAGACCGGACCAGCTACAAACAGTGGCGCTCTGCTTCTCCTCATGTGACGCCAGTGGACTGCGGTGTTGAGCAGCTGCACCAGAGGACACTTTCAGATTCAGACTCTGCTATCAGTAAAAACCAGACAGCAGAAACATCTGCAGAGACGGAGGCGACGCAGCTTTCCTTTGCGGAGGTGATGCGACTCGTTCAGGAGGGAAAAGAAGTGCCTGGAGCGACAAAACTGGACGTAAAACCAACCAACCAGAGTCCCACTCCTTCTCAGATGGAAAGGATACTGAAACCCTGGGAAATATAATCAGTTTCCAAGTGTCCTTTCACTCTTTATAGCACTGTGAACTTAAAAATCAATAATTTTAGATGACATGTTATTTTTCTAACTAGGACTGAGGCTTGAAAGGCAAAGCAGAAACTGAAACTTGCTTAGGCAGGTCAGAAAGGTCGAGTAAATGAATAGATAGCAAAAAGAGAGACTCTAACACACCATTTATCCAAGTACTGTACTTACCTACAATTTTGAGGTACTTGTACTTTATTTGAGTATTTCCATTTTGTGCTGCTTTATACTTCTACTCCACTATATGTCAGAGGGAAATATTGTACTTTGTATTCCACTACATCTTTAGTTACTGGTTACTTTGCAGATTCAGAGTATTAATGCAACCTATAAATCAACTAATAAACTATGACATATTATATAGGTTAAGCAACCAAGTAGTGAAATTAGCCCCAGTGATGCTTACACATCAGTCCATTTTTCTGATAATACTTACATACTTTTACTTAAGGTTTTGAATGCAGGCCTTTTACTTGTACACTGTGGTACGGCTACTTTTACTTAAGTAAAATATCTGAGTACTTCTTCCATCAATGTGAGCTTCTGCAAATGTCTGGTATTGACAGCACAGCGGACAGCAGCAGTACTGCATCATGTTGCCCATATTGTAGAAGAAAAGGTCCAATTCTGTTTTATTCGCAGGCAGTGGAGACAGAATTTCACAACAAAGCTGTCAAATACAATGTAACAATACAATGAGTGAGTTTCTAGATGGTTACGGGAAACAACAAGCTAAACAAAAGGTGTGGGCTGGGCTAAGCCAATTCTCTGAGGAAGGAAAAGAGACATTGAAACTACCAGCACCCAAGATGTGTATTCTGTGTCAGCCCCAGGAGGGAGGACCTCTGAGAGACCCAACTCACAAGTCTGTCGGAGTGGATTTACATAGGCTCAATACAAAGTAAAAAAGGCGAATTGACTTCCGGGCTTTCCTGGATAAAACAGGTTACAGTGTCACTTAGAAACACCAGAAAGGAGAGTGGCTGAGATTCGGGAACAAGTTGGGTTCACATGATAGTTAAGGTGTGACTCCTCACAGGGCTGGCCCGGGCTCTCCTCACAGTACGACAAAAGGTTTTTCACAAGGGTCTGTTCATCAATGTAAATAGTGTATCTTAGCACAGAGTTCACTGTCATTTAGAAAGGATTGAATCAAAGACTATATCAAGAGAAAATTAAACTAAAACTATTTTCCTTCTATGCCCTCTATACCTTAAAGTGCTGTTTACGGGGACTTCACAACCGGCCACTAATGTTATGTTTTTATGTAACACTCCCAGGAAAGCCGCATTCATATTGGGTGGATTATCCTGGTGAAATAAAAGTCATTATTGTCTCCAGATCCAGCCACCGATTCTCTCCCAGCTTGTCCCAAATACTGCAGCACAGTGGAGAACAATGTTTACCTCTTGTGACGGAATACAGATGCTTCCAGTGTAACATGTTTAATAATTTGTATATAAAAAAAGCAGAAGTGACGGATATGCAGGTCTGATTTTTATTCCATCAGCTGATGTTGCAGCACCACTAAGCTCCAGGTGTTCTGCAACATAATTTCCCAATTATCTACATTAAGTTGGAATAAAGAACATGAACATAATGATTTTAAAAAAGGGGCTCCAGTGCACTCCGTCCTGACTTTATGAGTGTTTAATAAGTCATGGCGAAGCAATAAAACAACTCAAAACGTGATGTTTCGGCTCAGTAAATTGCATTTTTATTTGGCTAAATGAGTCAGGACCTGTTTTTTCTAGAGTCCCACATACACTTTTATTCATTGTGTCCTGACATGCCATTTGTTGTTTTCACCAAGGAAATGGGCTATACATCGCACTAAGATCTCCCTACATCACTCTGTAATTTCATAAAAACAAACCCACAATTGAACAATCAACACACAGCAAAACAACAACCTACGAGAAAAGTTCACTTTGAGATGGTGCAGATTAAGGGCAGAGGTGAAAAAAACCCTGAACATGCAAAGGTAGCACCGTTAGTGTAGCACCATCAGGAATCAAAAGTCCCAAACAAACAATCAATGAGGTAAAGGTGTCGAGCACACCAGAGGAGTCTGATCTCACTGTAGGCCTGTCCATCATGCATGTAGTGAACAGATACAGTACAGCGAGTAGTGGTCAAACACAGGAAGCTAACTGATTCAGCACCTTAACTTTTGGTACAGTTAACATGATCCATTTGAACAATAAAAACACAGGTGTGCGTAAAATCGTCATTTAGGGACACCTGAACAGTACTGTTGATTTGTTTTAAGAGAATTACAAAAGCTGTCATTTAAAAAAAGACCAAACCAAACATCTAGAAAAGAAAAAGCACAGATTACATTCAAACTAAGGGGTCGTGTCTCACTGAGATTTAAAGGACCATACCAGTTTAGCATGTATGCTACATAAACATTACTGCTGACCATATTCCTAATAAAACACTTTGATGTTATAGCAGGGCTGCAAATAACGATTACTTTCATTACTGTTTAATCTGCCAATTATTGTCTTGATTTATCAATGAATTGTTCGGACTATAAAATATCAGTAAACAGTGAAAAATGCCATCTAATGTCTTGTTTTGTCCAACAGTCCAAAATACAAAAATATTAGGGCTGCAGATAACAGTTATTTTCATTCTAGCGTGTTTTTTTTTTCTTCAAAAAATTTATTCATTGTTTGTTTTATGAAATGTCAAAAAATACTGAAAACTTGCCTGTCACGACTTTGCAGATGAAGTGATCTGATCTGAAAGAGGTGAAACTCAGAGCAGCTGGTCCTGATACACAGGTGGGCTGTCCAAAGCTCACTGCTTCGTGTAAGGACAAAAGTTTAAAAGCCTTCATCACCGTGGCAACATGATTAAAAAATGGTGATCTGCATTTAGTAGTCATTACAGCCATTAACGCCCCCCCTGTTGGTGATGGCTGAAATTAGTCTAGTAGACAGTGAAATATTTTGGATTTTGTTCAAGCAGAGCCTCAATACATCCCGGCCTCAATGATAGTATTGATTATTCACCTTTTTTATTAATTGAATTAGATGCTGGTTTCTCATCTTTTGTTTTTTCCCCCCCATAATTTCCTCTTTATTTTTTCTCTAATTCTTCTTAATTTTATTATTATTATTTGATTGATTGATTATTTGATTCTTTTTATTTTGTGTTTTTCATTATTGCTTTATTTTATTTTCGTTTTTTACAATTTCTATCTACTATCATAATTTTTTACATTTCTCCCCTCTTCATTAGGGCTTTTTTATTTTTCATACATTGCTTAAAAACAAACAAACCAAACCAAAAAAATCCATACTATATGTACAGTACATGTATGTTTTGATTAGTATCTTGTTCTTACTTATTCATTGTTTGACCCCGTGGAAGATACATGTTGGTCTTGCTATTATAAAATGAAGCCACGATAATAAATGCTCTTAAACAATGTGCAAAGCCATTGTTATGATCCTATAAGTAAACGTCTCCTACGTTAGAAGACACTGTACATCATGTTTAAGTCAGAGCTCTGCAGTATTGTTCTTACTACAGTAATGTTGGAGACACTCCAGTTGAAGTACTGATAACACTCACAACAGTTTGTTCTCAATGCGTCGACACAAAATATTTTTGGACTTGTATAAATAGCTTTCCTTATAAAAAAAAGAAAAGAAAAAAGGTGCAAAACCAGTGAGGTCATTTTGGACAAAATCACTGGTGCACCACAGTGAGATTAATGTAATTTGGATAAAAACATATTAATTAGATGAAAAAACTGGCTAATGGATTGTTTAGTAAAAACAATAAAATTAATCAACAGCTAATGATGAATATGATTAGATCAGACTTAAAATCCCTGGTAAGATTACACATTAAAATACAGGTCATGTAAAGAAAACGTTTTTTTCAGATTCATAAATTAAATACAGGATAAAAAAGTGTAACTGCAGATTTTTAACCAATATATCCGTGTTGAGGTAGAGACCTGGGGCCTGTATCACGAAGCAAGTTCAACGGCTCTCTTTGGGTTACCTGGCTTCTAACATCTTGTATCTTGAGGCTGGTTATCTATATCTATATCTATATCTATATATATATATATATATATATATACTACAATGAGAGTAGAATAAGAATAATAAGAGTAGAATAAGAAGTTGTAGAAATAGTACGAATAATATTCAAATATGAAAAGTAAGGCTATAAATAAGTGTATTTACAAGTATAAAGGCATTTTCAACATGTTCAGTAACCTAGAATAGATGATGATGAACAAACTATTATGGGTAGATGATACATGATGCTTAAAAACAGTTAAAGTAAAGCTATTCCTTTTTGCAAAGCAGAAAGTAAAGTATAGACAGTCAAAATAAGGCCTGAAGTAAATAAATTAAACCTGCAATAACTAATTTTTGGGGACAGCGGAAACAAGCTATACACACAACATTGACATATCGTCACGTTTTAAGTTGATATGGTGAACTTGTCTATCATATTATCATTAATTTGGAGTCGTGTGTGTCCACCTCATAGACTGTATATATATTTGTCTGTCTATGGTCCACCTGATGAATGTAAGTCCAATATTCACTCTCTTTTAGCTCAGTTTTTGGTCTCTACCAACTCCTGAGGGAGATATATCTGGCTGTTTAGCTGCTAAATGCTTCACTGTGTTCACCAGCTACTCTCTAACCATGCCTGTCTGCTGTTTGGTGCTGAGCAGGTAGTGTACAGTGGGTTTTTAGAGCCTTTTAGATAAAAACGGCTTCCTGCTGAAGCCGAAAACGACTATGAGAGCAGTGAGAGTGAACCAAACCAGTAAAATTGTGGCCCAGAAAACCAAACAATCAGCTGAAAGATGCTAAGACGCTCTCCAGAGCTGAGGGATCTCTTTGGGTTCATCACTACGAGTGACTCCTTTCACATTATACAGTAATTTGATCCATTGTTAAGGTAAAAATATTGATTATAGCGACTTTAAGGTCTATGTGACCAAAATGTTGCATTTATATTTTACTGAGCTAATTAACAAGAGCGCACAATTAATATGCAGCTATAATCGCCATTCATTAGGCTGATAGTGCAATAACTATCTCTCTGTTTATTAAAAGTCCTGTTTTTAATTTTGCAAAATTGTTTCTTCTCTCTCTGACATAATTATCATGGTAGGCAAAGTGATTCTACTGAGCTATAAACATGTCTCTGGCAGGTTGGCAGGTTTTGATCTCTGAAGTTAACATGCTCTGTAGCAGGTTAGCTGGCCAGCAAGTTACCATGGTGATTAATTACCCCGATTAAAAGTGAGCCAGCTTCGTGATACTGGAAAACCTGAGTGAAGCCCAAAGATAGCTGGCTGACCGTCTAATCTCGCTTCGTGCTTCAGGCCCATGTTCTGTACAACATTACTGTTTGATCACAGCACCATCATTTATCAAAGGAAACCAGAAAATAAAGTGTCGTTGCCTGCTGGTGATAGTGGATCGTGGATGACTGACAACTCACAAGATTAAAGGAGCTCATGAGGAAACACTTCTAAAAGTCAAAATAGTAAAAACTAAATTTAGTCTTTCAGAGAAAAAGGAGAGTTTGAACTACCTAGTAATGCAGGGCAGGATAAGGCAGTAGGTTTACCGCTGCCTCTCTGATATGAGAGCGATGGTTCTGTTCACAGTCGTTATTCACATTCGAAATAATCCTTCAGCGGAGCGAAGAGGTGACGAATAACAGGGACACTCCAGGAGCGACCCAGGACTTTCTGCCTCTGCATCCGGCCCATGTTGTTCACGTCCGTGTAGTGTTTGGGGAAGCCAAAGATCCTAAACGAGTCAACCACATGGAAAATGTTAACAAAAAATAATCAAATAACCTAATATGTGTTACAAGGTCACAACCCAGAGGTGGCCTGCCTTGTTAACATAGTCATGGACTAAGTTGTGTCCATAGAACTCTTATTGGCTTTTCCCCCGTGACGATTTTATTGCACTTACAGTGGCGAGCAAAGTTGTCGTCAACTTGAGTAAAATGTTTCCACATTTATTCTCTATGCCTCGGCCTCTTGGCCCTCATGCAAACACAGGCACATTACACCAAAACCATGTTTTCCCCTCTGCTAATCTCACTCCCTGGCCAATAGAAGAACCAACCTTAAAAATACTCCGGGTTATTACTGATTTAGAACTGGTTCGGTGGCATCCCTGGTAAACTCGAGTTCAGGGTTAGGTTCAGAGTTTGTTAACCCTGCTTTCTGGAACAGAAAGCCTTTGACTTTTGTCTAATGTGTTGAGTGTTTTCTTCTTTTTCGTGTGCCATCTACAGTAGCGTGTGATGTAAACAGTTTACATGAACATATTTTCCACAAATGCTTACTGTTCCATTTCGGTGCACCACAGGTAGTCCTCCTTTCCATTCATGTTGACCGGTAGTGGCCCCATCTTCCCCTGCCTTATAGAGTTAGACTTTGTTGTGATGGTGCGGACTT
This sequence comes from Siniperca chuatsi, assembly GCF_020085105.1. Lineage (NCBI taxonomy): Eukaryota > Metazoa > Chordata > Actinopteri > Centrarchiformes > Sinipercidae > Siniperca > Siniperca chuatsi. Next base: position 24,943,721 of record NC_058051.1, on the reverse strand, counting down.
TGTCAAACTGCAGGAAGAGACGACGTCAGAATCAGGGTGTTAAACCATTTTAAGAATAATTTGTTGAGAGTCAAACTAATGACTTTTTAAGACCTTTTCAATACCACTTAGAATACAATTTAATACCTATTTCACGATCATACCGGCCAAAGTATGATGGAAAACCAGCGCGGACACATTTTTTCAGTACGTCCCAGCAGTATATAACAAAACCTGGGCCCTATTTTTACATATTTTGGGGTCTAAATGACTAATAGGTCAAATGTAAAACGGGCTGCAATGGTTGGAACGTAATCCTTGTGGGCAATTAGCCCATCAAAAGTACGTCCACTAAAAGTGCTTGTTTTAGCCACTGACAAGCTCAGATTGTTATACTAAGTGTCTGATAACATTATGGACTGAACAGCCTCCTGCACACACAATCTACTGTTAAAACAATCCCATTTTTAATTTATAAGTGTAAAATGTCTCCCAACAGCCCGCAATCAGATACAAAAACATTTTATAACTAACATTTCTGTCTACGGCAGACAAGAAAAAATATCTAAGACTTCTGTACATTAAATTCAAGGCTTTTTAAGTTTTTTTTGAGGAAAATAAATTCAATGCTTTTTAAGACATTTCAAGACCTGCAGATTCCCTGTTTCCTAGTTGCTTCAACAATAACAGACTACAAGAGTGTAGGCTCTTCAGGTTATCATCTATCTTAAGCACAGCAAACTAAATGCTTCTACCTTTGCCTTGCGTCCGACTTCCAAACAATCCTGGAGGGCCACTTTGTCGTCTAGAGCTGTAGCGAGAGGTCTAAAGAGAAACGCAGATAGGAATGTCAACTGAACAAAGGTTTTTAAGGAATACATTTTTGTCTTCCTGTGTGAGAATATGCATGAAGAAAGGAATAAGATTGTGTATCAGTATGTACCTGTTCATGCCAGGGAGGTTTCCCCAAAAATATCGTGCTCTGTGAGCAGGACTGACTTTCACTGCATCGATAAGGATTGGATTACACTGAAAAAACCCCCGGGAGAACACAAATAATGAGCAACAAAACTTAATGCAGTCTGCTCCCTGCCATCAGGCTGAGAGGATACTTTCACCGCTAATCAAATTTAATCACCTCAAGGAATCTGCAGATATCTGATTTGTCGTTGGCACTCATGAAAACCACGTTCTCAAACAACCAGAAGAACGGACGATCGTCGCCCTCCTTCGGCTTCAACAGGGTCAGAATTCGGTAGAACTCGAAAAAGAGCCGTCCAGTGCCCTCTGCAGGACAAACAGAGAGAGATAAGCAGAGAGATTCGTTAAAGAAGAGTTTATGTGTGTAGAGGATGCTGAAACCTACTGGGACCATATTTTCTCCAGTATTTTATCAGTAAGTACTTGTTTACTGTTCAGCATGCACAGCTGCAAAAATGCCTTTAACAAAACTTTGTAAGCTGCATACCAAATAATCCTTTTCGAAGAGGGTTGACCATGGACAGGTCGTTACACGGACTGCCTCCAATCAGAAGATCAAATGGACCCCATTCAGCCAGCTGCAACACACAACTACAGAGCTTAAGCTGAGTTCATATTTTTCTATTGTTCATAGCCTTTGCTGTGACACAAACTCACATAAATTAGTAAAAAGAACTTAAATACACAAGCTGAAGGAGTTAAAGTTAAGTTCAGATTTGTTTTCAGTGGTTGCTGCGGCATACACAGATAAACAACATTAGTAATCTTCCTCCAGCTTGTACTCACATGTTTCCTCGTGATGGTACGAACATCATTGACATATTCGATCTTTCCCTCATGCTTGATCATCCCCACAGCGATCGAATCCTCACAAATCTCTGAAGCAATGTAGCGCTCAATCTTTAAGCCCAGGACTTTGAGCACCAGGTATCCTGTCATGATGCCACAGTAGTTAAAAGCAGGTTACTGATGAGAGGAATATACTAATTTTATGTGTAAACGGAAACTCCATGACTTTTCTCCATTTTCCCCATTAAAATTGTATTTAAGGTTCAGGTTCCAAAGGCTCCTCTTCAGCAGTATGTATTAACAAAACATCACAGAGCCTGGATGAGTTTGTCTGAGTTTACAGGACTGTCACATGACATGATGAACCAACCTGTTGCAATGCCATCAAAAAGCGAGAGCACTCTGATTGGTCTGCGCTGATCAGCAGGGATGGAGGGGTAAACTCTGTGAGGCTCCTGGGATAAAAAAAAAAGTAAATAGACAAATTTCAGTACCACCGCACCAGTCAGTTATATAACAGCATATGCAGCAAGAGACACTTGAAAACTAGTTAATTTCATATATTAATCATATATTACATATTACATATATTTCATATATGTAATGTGGAGAAATATAATAAATCTTGACTAGCGGGTGTACAAGGACCACCACCAAAACCTGTCACTAAATGTGATGTTTCCCACTTCGAATGCACGAGTGGAACGTTTTGAGCTGAAACAATTAGTTGATTAATCGATTAGTCGATCGACATAAAATTAATTGTTTAAGTCATACACCTAGTATTCTCTCGTTAAAATAAACAGCAGATAAATCAGTAATTTAAATAACTGTTAGTTGCAGCCCTAATCATTTTCTCTTACCCAATTTGATAGTATGGGGATACATTTGCTAATTTAACATCACCTCACTTTAACAAACATACAGGACATCTAAAACAAAGATGAGAATTAATTTGCAGCCTCACTCACATACCTGCTACAACTAAAAGCATAAATTATTGTATGTAAATAAGACGGAAACAATAAAACAGCAGTGGAATCATGTAGTTTACCCGTCAAACTGAACCGAACAACAACTCTTCACTCATCGCCAGTGTAGAAAAATTTAATGAGAGAGTAAAGTGTGGTACGTACAAACTCCATGGCGCTGTTGTTGACAAAGAAGTCTTGAACCTTAACGCTCCAGTCTGGTCTGAGTTTGAGGTTTCCGTCGCACTGTGACGGCTTGCAGATGTAGCAGCTCCAGGGATCAATATCTTTCAGCTTGTCAAAGGTTCCCGGGCCCACCAGGATCTCCAGGCAGTCCTTACAGAAACATCTGAGAGAGACAGAGAACACCCGAGAACATACATGTGAATGAGAAAATGATACCTGTGCAGACACAAAAAAGAAATAGAGCGGTTAGCATGAGCCATACGAATGTAGGTAACAGAGAATAACCAGAGTTCACTGGCCATCATTGCTATTTCTTATATATTAGTCATTTAGAAAGTTGAAATTCAGGGTGGAATGTGGACAAAAATACACTTCAGGACAACTAGAACAATTTTTCTTTCTGTTTAGGTAGAGGACAACTACCAAATTTCATTATAAGCTCAATTAAGGTACTTTAAAAACCCTTTGCGCCCGATTGCTTCTATTTGCGCCAAAAATATCCTTCTCAGAGTCACAACTCAATCGAATCTGAACACATGGACATGATACACTGTATTTTTATATTCAGTGTGACTTACACTTTCTGGGGATATCATTATTTTCAATGTCCATCACATCAATAAATATCCATAAACCCACAAAGAAATCATATAAAATTGCTCCTTATAACTCCAGAAGTTGCTTAAATTCATCACGTTTTTAAGTTTTCTTCAGTATCAAAGTAATCCAGTGATAGTCGTCTGTACATACATAGGTACACTGCAAACAAGAACTGCTGATAGCTAATTCGACATACTTTTAATGGTGCCAATTTGCCAAAATGTAAAAACAAATATAGGCTAAAAAAATAGGGCTCAAGCTTCATAGCCCATTGCAGAACTCACTAAATCCATAGCAACATTATACTTCCTGTTTACATCTTATTATCTTATTATTTTAGTTTCATGATTCAAAATATTAAGTTTACAGTGATAAACAATAAACATCAATATACTGGTCTGCCCTGAGAGAGATAACACCTGAGCAGTGTTTACCTGCAACAGCTGGCGTTGCCACACAGAATGACCTCCAAGCCGGCACAGCACACGGTGCAATACGATTGGTAACCATCTTCATCGTAGCGATACAGTGTCTCTGTGAAGTTCTCCTGCAAACAGGTCGTTTTGCAGCATTTGGGGTGTTAATAGCAGCTGTGTTTCAGATGGAGGTTAGACATTCACAAACTGGGCTGGGATGGAGTAAAGCAGACCACATAAAGTAGACAGAGATAGATCATCGGGTTGTTAGATTACCTTGCATCTTAGACAAAGACCACCTTCAAACAACGGGTGCTGCACTTCAATCTCAGATGATCCACAAGACAAACAAAAATCTGAAATAACAAACCATTACCTCTTTAAAAATAAGAATTTTGTTTATATCAAAGAATATTTTAAATCACAAACTTCTTCAATACTCTCACACAAAACTTACATTCAATGTTTTTGCCTTTCTCTTTGACCTTTTCTGTAATTGATTCTGTAAAGTAAAATGTCAAAACAAATCACAGATAGGGAAAAATAATGATCATAATAACATGAAACCTATGAATGCAAACTTTTACTTTCATGAGAGTTTGTTGTTATGTTTATAGAGTAAACGTGCAAAACAAATGAGCAAAACTAATACAAACCTCTGTTATAGGTGATGACGGGTGCATTTGCCTTATTTTTAATAACATATTTCCTTTTTGCTGGAGGCTGGTAGTCAGATAGGGCAGAGTCAGAAGAATCATGATGTGCAGCAGAATCTAAAAGACCAGAAAAAGATGGAATCAAGAGAAATTTCATGAAAAACAAAATGTGTGTTTAAGAAGCATCTTTTGATAAACTCCATGAAAAAGAAGTTACTTATAGAGCCACATTGGCACTGTCTGAACCGGTCTACTCCCTGAGGCTTTCTGTAAATCTAATCATTAGTGAATAAGTAAACGTTTAAAAATGTGCACCTACCAGGAGGTACGAATCCTTCAGGTCCTGTAGGCAGAAATCCCTCAAAAGCCCAGTCCAGCATCAGCTTCAGCTCTTTTTCTTTATTTCCTTCCGCCTCAGTGAAAGACTTCCCACATCGCTCACTTGCCAACTGTAGATTACAAACATTTCCTAAGTTAACACATTCACCATTATACATGAAACATCTTTGATGTTTGCAAAATGGACATTGTTCCTATTAAGAGGGCCAAATGATCACTCAGCTATTTGAAAGTGTTGGGAGACAGTTTATGTTTCATTATTCTGTTTCCATTATTTGTTAAATAACTTTTCATAGAAAAAAGCTCACAGTTTGGTTCTAATGAGCAAACCTTCAGATTTTATCCAATTTAAAGTCAAAGAACAGCCAAATAGCTGCTGTAGCCAACTTTCTACTCATGTGTTTCAAAGTCGGTTGAAACTTGTCTGATAAAGCTGCAATTATCTCTTACCATAAAACACAATAACAGTGAGAAAAGAACTAATACATATTAAGAAGGTTGCATTTGAATAGATGGAAACAGATGGAATAATGGAAAGGGTGGAATGGTATTGAATATATTTTAAAGGTTATCATACAATATCATACAATAACAAACAACTGTGTTACACATTACGTCAAACTCCTCTCATTAAACTGATAAACTCCCAGTGAAGACAGAAGGAGATTTTTTGAGTGAACCTGGACTTTTTTCTTCACAGTCACAAAGAAAAAAGGTACAAATGACCGCTCTGAATTATGATGTCAGTATTGATGAGATGAGAAGTGCTTTGAGTTGAACAAACATTTGTCATGAGAAGCACCACACAACATTATGGGACCAAAGTCATGAAGGTCATTTAGTTGTAGTTCCCTGAGTCTGACCATAGCTAAATGTAGTACAACATTGTGTAACATACTACGAAGTTACATTGGTGGGCCTGAAAAAAGTTGAGAAAACACGATGTAGTACAAAATGTTTTTATGTTGTGACAGTTTACCTCGATGATCTGGTAGATGGCTTCCTTGTATATCGGCAAGCTGGCAAAGGAATTTTTGCAGAAGCACTTAGTGAAGGCACTAAATGCCAGCAGGACGTCGGTATAGATCTGCAACAGAAAGCGGTGATGATGATGATGTAAAAATCCAATTTAACACACGTGAAGTGTTTCTGCAGCTTGAGCACATGCACTGTACTTCTTACCTCTGAGAACATCCCATCTCCGAACCACTCCACCCTCCGCATACCCGGGGGAGCCGACTTGGTTTTCCATGGCATCACCATCCCAGGCCACCAGGAAAACCCCTTCACTTTCCCCCACACCAGCTCTCCTGTCAGAAACCCTTTTCCATCCTGCAGACGTACAAAAAATGATTCAAAATAAATATTAATATCCAACACAGATATTTTCTATGATGTCTGATCAGCAGACTTTGAGAACATCTGTATTGTGGACTTTTTCCTGTAACTGTTTTATTACCTGGTAGGCATGTTTCTGTCGTCCTCTTGGTGTTGGTTTACTGGGTGGTGATGTCTCATCTGCCTGAAAGTCAACCACATTTAAAACAGAAAGAAGTCAAAGGTAAAAGGTAATTTAGGTGAGGACCTGTGTATTTCTTAAGGATAAAACATGACTACGGTATAACTGTATTTGATGGTAGGTATTTCAAAATTTACCACCAATCACTTGCATCATCATTGTTTTTGATATTTAATTTCAGGTGACACAGAGGAGAAAATGTGTTAAAAACAAGAAACAAGAGAGCCCCCCATCATTGTTAACATACAAACATTCGCTTTGTTCAAAGCAGCATAATATACTGAAATATAATGACTAATCCAAAAATCCAGTAACAAACAAGACCACGCCTTTTCCACTGTAGGTCCAAACTAAATTATCTCAATTGAATTTAAACATGGGAGCCAGCATAATGCTTGAGAGGATGTGTTATCCCACTTTTGCCTTTTTTCTAATTTGACTTGGCACCACATGAACAAAGCGAATGATGAATCTGAAATGACGGTGTGTTAGAGGTAGGATTGGATTCCATTTTCCATCATTTGTTAAGCTCAGAGTCTAAAGGGCAATCCACACAGTAAGTGTTGTTGATGTTCGTCACTCAGTTGTCTCACAGGACAGATATGATTCCATTTTATGTGAAATGTAACATTGCATGTAACCAATCTAGCCTTAATTTAAGTTCATTTAAAGGTTCTGTGGAGTTTTAGACCTCTAGTAGCGCTATGGACCTGCTTTTCAATAAGTGGGCCCCTGTTTTGTTTATCTCATGCATGTGCACGTACTAACTCCCCTGTCATTTCAGATCCTGCCACTCCCTCCTGCCCTGCAGTACCTCACCTGACCGCCCCAGCCTATCTGCACACCTGTTCCCACCAGCCCTGCAATATCTATACCGGCCCATTCTCATTCACTCTTTGCCAGATTGTCTATTGCTTCCGCTTTAGCTTTCCAGCCATCTGTTCTGCCTGTTTGACTTTGCCTGCATGATTCCCTGCCTTCCCATTGGACTTTTGCCCCTCAGCCTGACCCCTTTTGGATAAGTTTGGCTATTTTCATATGCCTGCCTAGTTTAGACTTTTGCCTGTTTTTGGACCATGAGCAAACATGAACTTCAGCAAATCAGCTTTGCAAATGTTTGATGATGAAGGAAATGCACTCAACATGTTTGTTAGACCTTAAGGATACACACAATGCGTTTTGGTGAGTAACACTGAATGTAAACTCCACAGGGCCCCTTTAAGTTTTTGCTAAAATTAACACTTATCCAGTATGTGTTGATGAGCTTCCTAGCTACTTGGGTAACACTTACTTTCTGCTTTTAATGTGGTTTTGCAGTAAAAAAAATCACTAACTAAATATTTTATTTTAATTCTTTGGATTTTAGTATAAAGTTGTTATTTTTTGTTATTTACATTTTTTTAAAGCAAAACCTAGACAGATTTGATCCAACCCTAGTTGTAATCATGCAGTCAGATACTCGTGTTTGTCATTGTGTCATGTTGTACGGTAAACCACTGAGTATGTTTTAGTAGCATTTCAGAGGTCAGAGAGGCCTGTGACGGCCCAGGGGTATTCCGGTAGTATACTTGAGTATACCTACCACCTCTTCTTGGGACTCCAGACCCTTTTTGCTGTCCTTATCAAGATCTACGGGTTTGGACCAGGTGCTAGCACCAGCCTGAAACACTGTACGGGCCTGTGGCTTCTGGCGGAGGCTGCTTTCCCAGCCAAAACTTCCCCTACTGGTCCCCTGAGAGACAACACACTCCCATTACACACTCAAATATCATGCACATGCAAATGTACACCAAAACACACACACAAACACACACACCTTCATATAGGGGCAATCTGCACCTCATCATACCAGTGATTATGTTGGCCATAAAGATGAAAAGAGGTAAGTAAAGGGAGACAGACTGTTAGATGAGAAGGAATGAAGAGTGGAAGATTCACTTTACAAAAGTGGCAACTTGGAATTTTAAATGAAGCCACATATGATGCAGCAAAAATATATTTTTCAACCGAGACCTATTTGTCATTAAAAATCTAGCCTTTTTAAGCAGGTTGCTTCTTTCCCAAGTAGATGTAATAGATTAAGAAGCAGAAGAGAAACTCTGTTACCTCTTTCCACGAGGCGCCATTCTCTCCATGTGCACCTCCATGTTCATTACTTTGCTCTTTGGAAGGAAACAGTATTTTAGTATGTTTTAGTGCTGAGATCAGAGATATGATAACTGCATTCTGACAAGTTAAAACTGGAAATCTGGATGGGGATGGGATCCCTCATTACAAAATATTGTAAATTGTTGTATATTATAAATGTTTCACTTTTCACAGCTAAAAAGCTACAGTAAGATTTACTTCATTTTACAAAATAAATGTATAAGAGTAAAATTACACTTTAATAATAACATACCAGGTGTTTTTCTTAAAATAGTGTAAATTATGCAAATAAAAAGTAAAAAAATTGTTTTACTTACGATTTATCTTTGTAAGGCGGACTTGACATGGCTTCACTCTCACATTAAGGCCATTCAGTTCTAGAAATAAGATAAAAGTGTAAATAACATGTGAGGTGCATCATACGAATCATTATCATCCCATGAAAGGTGGTTTATTTGTCAGATTGTTAAATTAAGTTAGATGCAAATTTAACTTCCTTGTTTGATTTACCTGATGGATTATCTTTCTTGTTACCTTCGGTGTGAACTGAGGAGTCCTTGTTGCTGGTGCTGTCAGAGAGAGCGCTGTCGGACGTGACGTCAAACTCGCTTTCTGTTAAGGCTTCACTCTCGGAGAGCAGTGCACCATCTTCATTCATCAGGGCCTGAGACAGGAAATACAGGAAGTGCACAAAAATAATTAAAACACGCGAAACCTAAACACAGACAAAATATGTTGATGCGGTTCCGCCATTTACATACCTGAGAAAAAACCTGCTGAGCCTCAAGTGGAAGACAGGGCAGAGACAATAGGGTCAAAACAAGCTTCCTGAAGATTGAGGTTGGCTTGGCGTCCTTCAGTACGCTGGCCCAGTGTTTCTCCAGTGAAACCACTGCTGAGTTGTCCTTCTCTCCCTCTTCACTCTTTCCCTCCTGAGCCAGCTGATACTCAAGGAATTCATTCGTGAGCTGGTTGACCTCTTCGGGGGAGCTGCAGATTCCCAGAGTGGTCCCGAGCTCCCCTACTGCTTTCCCTGTCACTTCCAGCCGGCTCTGGGGGTTCAGCAGCTGAGCTATGCTCCTTAGCACCACCTCACTTAGAGGCAGCTCCTCCGCAATGATACCTGTGAGTGCGACGTAGAAAGACGTCACCTCCTCTTTTAACAGTGGCAGTGCTTCTGTAGCCTCAGACTCATTCAGGAAGTCTTCCACAGCTTTCCCACCCAGATTGAATTCAGGGCTTGACAGGTGGAATTTCTTGTCCTTAAGGATTTGGGCATCACGTTCATTGATGAAGCGAACAGCAGCTTGAGGATGAAGGAAGTAGGAGGTGTAGGTGGACAGCAGGCTGCTGGCTTCCTCTAGGATGAGCAGCATATCAGCTCGGGCAGCCCCGTCGTGTGTCTGCAGATGTCTTTGGAAACTGTGCAGAGGCTTCAGGGCCTGCTCCAGGAACATAAATGTTGCCCTGACTTTGGGGTCCTGCAGCTGGGAGCAGATTAACTTGGCTTTGTCATCGTCCTTGTCGCTAGACTTAAAGTACAATATCAGATCTGTCCATATTTCCACGATTTTTGTGACTAACAGGTAGAACTTAAGGCAGCTGGTGTTGAGATGAAATGATGGACTGTCCGCACTGACATCTGAGCCAAAAAGAGCCTTGAGGTTGTCATTCTTGGCAGAGCATGAGGAGTAGTGAGCATGGATATCTGCCATCAACTCTTGAGCCTGATTGGTGAGCTCCTTAACCCCAGCGTGGCAAGCAGCATCAGCGATGGTGTACAGCCCTCCTAAGGCTACTATGTTCGGGTTGAGTTCCCTGAGCTGCGAGCAGATCTGCTCTGAGGCCGCACCATTACCATCAGAATAAACAGCGACAAGATTATCTGTGGGTAACCCGAATTTCTTCAAGGTCTCCACCACTGCCGCCGCCGTTTGATCTCCTGCACCACCCACTGACTGAAGAGCATCCAGAAATCGGATGCAGTGCCTGGAGGCTTCAACATCAAAAAACCCGACAAGGACCACGGAGACAGTGTCATCCTTTCCCAGTGTTACCTCTCCATAAATGTATACACAGTACGGAGTGTGTTGGCAAACAGATGTGATATCTTTGGGGTACTGCAACCCCAGCTTACAGCGTGCAAAATGTCTAGACACCTGTTCACCTTTAGTAAAGCCAGTGTAACAGTGTTTATGAATAAACCGAATGGCTGCGTCGCTACAGGGCAGCGGCTCAGAGCGTTGTCTTTGAGCCCTTTTCTTGTGTTTGTTTGTTTCCACATGTCGCCTGAGGTCAACAAGGCCTTTATGAAATGTGTTCAAGTTCCTTTCACAAGAACGGCAGTACGTATAGTGCTCTCCGAGATCACTATGGTCAGCCCAATCAAAAATATCCTTCCACTTTTCAGAGTAAGGGAACTTTTTAAACGTCACAGTGCCGTTCTCTTCCGTGCCTGACAAAGGAAGAGAAGAAAAATGATTACTGCACAACTACTGTAAACGTGATGATCGAAACATAACGCCTCATTTTATAATCTCAGTGAAAGAAAATGTTAAGTTACATTTATGCGATTGTATAGATGCCACAATAGGGCTGATATCGTGGCTGTCCCGAGCTTTCACGGGGTCGTATTCTTCATTTTTCACATTTGCCGTGTAGAAAACTTTGAACCACTTCAGGATCTCAAAGTTGCTTTTAAAATCCCCTTTTATGAGCTCCTCAACTGGAATGGTCTAAATCAAGACAAAGAAGACAAAATTTAGAAATTAATATAACTCCATATTGAACAACAGAGATACAGTATACTGTAAAATAAATCTTTGTTCCAAAAAGGGATATCCATCAGTTACACCAAACCTGAATACATATTCTTGTCCAAATACGGCATCTGAAGTCAGTGATTCAAAGTTATTATTTAGTGTCAATTATTTGTAGTTGATGGGTTAAAGGAATAGTTTAACATTTTAGGGAATACACTTCTTCTTGCTGAGAGTTATATGAGATGGCCAACACCACTCACATATCTGTACACTCAATACAATGCTAGAAAGAACACATGGCTAGCTTAGCTTAGCATAAAGACTAGAAACGGGGGGAAACAGCTGGTCTGGCTCTGTCCATCCACCTACCAGCACCTCTAAAGCTTGCTAAGTAACATGTTATATTTTGTTTGTTTAATCTGCACACAAAGAGAAATATAAAAACACAATTTGTGGTTCAGAATCAGAATCAGAAATACTTTATTGATCCCCGAGGGGAAACTCTCTTACGGGGAGTTATGTCCTGGAATGATTTTTTGGCCGGGAGCAGCGACTTTCTGTCATCTTTGTTGTCCCTGTGTGGTTGCCAGACAAGCAGTGGAGACTCCAGGAAGACACTGCTCCTGGCACTTAAATGTGGCGCTACATATAATCTTATGATAATTAATACACACGGGTATGCAAAAACATTGGCATACTCCTTGTAAGTAAGATTTATTTTTCCTTATAAACTATAGATTTTGGAAACGAACTCCTTAAACAAAAGTAACAGAAGTAAAAAAAGAAATGGTAATGCTACTCTACTAGAGAAAAATCACCTTTGTGATACCGCTCTTGCTGAAGGCCTCATGGAGGAGACTGAAGTTGTGCTTACAATCATCTTCACCTTGTGCATCAAACTTCACCTTGGTCATGTCAACAGAGCCAGGAATAACCCAGTCCATGATCTGACAGTGACATGCACCTGTAGGATTATACACACATAAAGACAGATCAGAAAGCGTTGTCTGTGCAAAAGAACACTTTTTTTTTTGTTGCTGTTTTTCAATAGCAGTGGGAATACTGCGCCGAGCTGAGCTGTGAGCAACCATGACCACTCAGACCGTGCTGGCATGGTGCAAGCGTTTATCCACAGCACAACACGGCTCCTCATCTAACAGCTCACTATGGCTGTTTCTGCTTGTACTATTCTTACTTGCAATATTTAAGACTGATGCTCCGACTGTCGTGCAGATAATTTTTTATTGAAGAATAACACCACTAACGAAATTTCCGCTAATTCAGGGACAAATACATTGCATTTCCTGTAGCTGCTTCACAGTAAAAGCCTCCTGCTGGTTTGCCAGTGGAAAACTTTTAATGTGAAGCAGCAACAGGAAATTGCTGCAGCTGCGATATGGTTGTTCAGTGACTCTTTCTGTACCAGCACTGTGTGCAGGTTGTTAATAAAAAATAAATTATCCTATTTTGTGTGCCTAGGACTTTCCTTTTCTCTTTGCCGTGGTATCGAAAGAGGTATGAAGTATCGTTTTTTGTACTAGTATTATATTGAAGTTTAAAATTCTGGTATCGTGACAAACTTAGAGAGGAAACCGTCACAGGCAACTACACAGAGCCACGGTGCGGTTACACACCGCCGTGCAGCAGAGGAAACATGTATGCAAGACTTGTCGAGGCTCGGCGTGATTAAAAAACTGAATTAGCTCTGCTAATACTGATGAATCACCTGAACCCATCTGCCGCACATCTTTGAAGTTTGTCTTCAGCAGGTTGTTGACCCAAGTCACCAAATGAAAGCGGCTGCTTTTATCATGGGAGGAGTCTGGAGTCACAACCGCTGTACTTGCCATCTCGCAGCTCTCTAAGAAAGAAAACAACAACAATCACATTTCTATAATATTAAGAATTAAGGATTAGATAAAAACATTACTACCATAGTTAGCCCACGTTCATGTCTATAATGTTTTTTTTTTACATTTCCATCTATACCTAACATAAAATTACATTTTGACTGTTGGGCAGCTGTGGCTCAGGAGGTGGAGCGTGTCGTCCTGCTGTCCACATGTCGAAGTGTCCTTTGGGCAAGACACTGAACCCCAACTTGCACCAGATGGTTAGGCCAGCACCTTGCAGCGTAGCTTGCTGCCATCGGTGTGTGTGTGTGTGTGAGAGAGAGGCAAATTATTAAGCGCTTCGGATAAAAGCAAAGTGACAACCTATTTGAGTTCAAATATAGACTTTTTGCCTTTATAACCTTTTTTTTTTATTTGGTTAACATTATTGTTTTGCATTTATATGTCTAATAACACCTGAGAATTGCCTAAATGCCAAGATTGTGGATGCATTTAGTGTTGTAAGGGAGAAAAATTACCTTATTTTCTTTATTAATTAAATCATTTGCCTACCCTTAGTGTTCTTGTTTGTAATATATTTGTTTGTAATAAAGCTTTGTTGGATCCTGTGTTTGACTGTGCACCCTAAACCAGATGTTCTGTGAGCAAACGCCACCACCATCACTGTAGTTTCTTCAACTATATTACTCATCTACTACTGACATACATGCTGCGAACTACAGCTTCGTTTTTCTGTCATGCATACCCTTCCCAAACTTATTTTCTACAAAAGGGAATTTTCACATTGTTATTCATTAGAAAAACATGGCTGTCAGTACTGCCAACGCCATTGTTTACCCCATGACTGACTTCTAGGGGTGGGGGTGAGACAGTGTGTGGGTTCTAATCCCTATTGTCTGACTGTGGAGGATAAAGGCTCAGTGTTTTCTGTCAAATAATCTTTACATTTGCGTCTTTTGCTTGCACCACTTTCTTGTCGTATAATTTAGACACCGAGCAGTGAGTGCTACAAGCCACTTGAGCCACGCTGCTGCTGTGTCTCTTCCCCTTTCTCCTCTACGTATAGAAAGCGTAAATGAAATCTCGCGTTGTCCATTTTTTGCCGCGAACATCCCCAGTGCACAACTTTCACTGACAAGGAAACTTGAGCTTCAACATAAGATGTTGTTATTTTACTTTGTGGGAAAAACAAATACAATGTACCCACAAGTGGTACACTTACTACCACGCCGACCGGCATGTTAATTTCTATAGTCAGGGTTTGTCTTCAACATATCACATTACATGCATGGTGCAGTTGGTTTCACATGAGGGATCTTAACGTTTTAACGTTACATTGAAGCAAGTAGCTAAAAGTGATGCACTCCAACAGCCGTTTAAGAAAATGCAATTACAGCTGAGTATCCGCGCATATGCACGTTATTACAGCAACCGGCGACAAGAAACGGACTGAAGTCAAATGCAATCGTTATTAGGAAGTCAAAACCTCCCCGGCTCGCGAGCCTATCGGCTGATATCGCCGGGGATTTGTATGAGCCGGTCTTTGTGTTGTGAGCCTGCAGAAGGCTGGATATACGACAGCCCAGGACAATAAAAACTGTAACAACATGACCATGTGCGTATCAACCGTACACCGCCTTTATAGGAGAAAGTCTCAATAGGATATAAGCGGGTGGTTCTGCGTTTAGATTAGTTAGTAACTTACCTCGGCGGTTCCCTTATAGATATAGATGGTCCTCCTGACTCTAGCTTCGTCCTAAAGCACATAGGCACACCGGCCGGCCCTTGTGACGTCCGCATCCGTTCAGGGACGATCCATTGGACGCCCGATACGGGGGGCTGTCCCGTAGTATGACTGCTAGCTATTAAACGGCCACAGGATTACGAAACCTCCACCCGGCACCCGCCCTGAAGTGAGCACAGGATGTTCAGTAACTAGCGCAAGGGACTGCTAGCGCCGCGTCCAAGGCAAAAAACACATCTCGCCTATTTTCAGTTATAGAAATATGGCTGCTATATTTCTCACCCAGGCAACTCAGTTTATTTCTGAAAAGGAACCGCTGTGTTGGCTAACTTAACTATCACCCCCACCCCCTAAAATTAGCACAGGTTGATCAATAATTAGGCTAATGTATAATGCTAGCGCCGCATCGCAGACAAAAACCCATATCTCACCGATTTTCAGTTGGAAGACATGCTAACGGTAACTAACGGCAGTTATATCACTAGCTTAGCCTACTTTAGAGGTCGCAGTTTCCTTCTGAAAACGAACCAAAGTACTGCACTGGAACCCATGTGTTGAATTGTACCTCTAAAATTAATATGCTATATGTTAGGTATATTTTAGTGATAAAAATTGGAGATTAAAATAACATCAGAATTTGCCGTCATTTGAGTTAGTAACGGTGCAGCAGTAGAGTCATTATCCAGGGCACATAGCAACACAAATGTCATATTATAAACTACTGTGAACATCCGGCGAGCTTTGGTTTGTTTGGTTATACTCGCTAATGGTCAATATATGGTAACTATTGAAACACTGAAAATTGTGACCTGCTGTACGTGATATATGAAATGCAGTTTTCATATATATATATATATATATATATATATATATATATATATATATATATATATATATATATATATATATATATATATATAGGCCTATGCAGTAATGTATGCAATGCTATTGCCATTTGGTTATAAGGTTAGGGCCAATCTACATAGTGCTCCGTTGTAATGGCGCTCTAGTAGGCGAACAGGTGGGATGAGTGTTACAGCATTGAACGACCGAAAAGACGACTTTATAACGGTGAAACTTTAACGGTTGGTGCGGCCCCGTCATAGAAACTGACAGCGTTGTCTAACTGCCCGAAGAAAGGATTGATAAAAGAGCTACTAGCCCGGCCAATATGGCGGCTTTAGCCATTATGTGAAAACCGTCAGGACACGAGTGAAGCCATTACACCATGGAAATGATACATAGGCCTACATTGTCAGTTTAGGCCTCTCATATGTCAAATAAGCTTCGACTCGAACAAAACGAACGGTATCAAAAACACCAAAAATCTTCCTGGGTATTATATTAGTGGGTATTAGCCTGGTATTTGGATTGACATTTGAGACCAAAACACTGGCACAAAGTTGGTATCCTATAGACAAAAAAAGGCAAAACAGAAACCTATAGCTGTATTCACCTACACCAACATAAGCCATTGAGGCAGTGGGACAGGAGTTCTGAAGACTTTCCGAAACCAGGATAAGATGTTAAAATATACAACACAGAACCAGGATACTCCAAAAACCTGATCACCAGGATAGTGTGCATGCAAACCTTGCCAGTGTCAGTTGTAAAAGTTTGAATGTCACTCATTAATAAAAACCTTGTTTAATGCCTCAACAATATCCTTCTGCCGTATATTAGCGTCTTTGTTTAAGTTTGTGTGTATGATTGGCTGGAAACTATTTTTTCTGCTATTAAAAGGGTTGAGTGGCCATTGATTGACTGATTAAATGATACACCATAAACTCTGACAATATGATACAATATTGAGAAAAATAGTTAAATAATTGGACTCAAATGGGTCACCGGCGTGTCACCAGGAGTTGGTTTTAATTAACATTTCGTTGCTAGTAGCAACCACTACTGCCACAGTTCCATAGCAGTTTAACTGACGTTACATCCACCATTTTGTCAGATCTGTGTCCAAGCAAATATCGACAGCCATCTTTTATCTTCTCTCCAAATTCCTTTGTTGGAGCATTATCTGTAGGTTTTCTTTTTTTTTTTTTTACAGCAGTTTTGTGGTTGTTGATTTGTTAACTTTCTGTTATCAGTTTAAGGCTAACCAAGCCTGCCATATGCTAACAATATTCCAACAGTAACTGTTACTTTACTGTTGGGCTAACTGGTGTGTATTTTACGTTTAC
Source organism: Siniperca chuatsi (assembly GCF_020085105.1). NCBI lineage: Eukaryota > Metazoa > Chordata > Actinopteri > Centrarchiformes > Sinipercidae > Siniperca > Siniperca chuatsi. Next base: position 24,926,589 of record NC_058051.1, on the reverse strand, counting down.
TTTTTACATTTGTATGTTTACTAGATTAATTACTGTATTGTACATCCTATGGGGACTTAATTTCAATCTTTCACTGATGATACTTTGTTTCTTAATGTCATGAGAGACAAGCGTCTAATTTTTTGTTTCCTTGTTACTGTACTAATTTATTTTCATAAGATCTACCTTTGGTCCAACTATTGTTTGTGGTATTTCATTTTTCAGATTTTTAATCCCCAGCATAGAATTTGTTGTCCAATACTGTTTTCACAGTTTCACAATTGCTTCCAGTAAATATCTAAAAGGCCAACTGCTGTCTATATCGGAAGTGTGTTTCACTTGCTGCAAAGCTGTGCGCCTACATGCACTGTGAGGGAAGAAGAATTGTTAGCTATACAAATTACAAAGCTTTCCCCTTTTTAGGTTTCTTACTGTATATCAAGCAATACACATTATAACTCAGTTTACAGTAATTAATGAGAATATCCTCATTGCTTTCACTGGCAGGTATTATAGCATAAACACTGAGAAAGTGAGTGGTCAGGTGAGACATTGTGGTGTCTTGTGGAGTGAGATGTTCATATTCAAATCAGTGACAAATTTGTCATAATTGTTGTATAACTGTCAAGGGTCCAAGTAACATTTTGTGCCTTGGAACATGGTTTGCATGACTGAAATGAGTTACAGCATTTCTGTTATAGAGAGGATGGTACTGAAAGTACTGAGGAGGTCCAGGAGTTAATGTGTGTCTGAATTTATGTTCAAGCTCAGTCTCTGAATAAATGTAAGTGAATGGTTAGAGACAGGACCACAAAGGCTGAACCCTGATGGCTGAGTGTCCACGGGGGAGCTGACATTCATGGCACAGTATTTATGGACTGATACTGAGGTGTAGAGCTGTTAATGTGAAAATGCTCTTACAGTGTGAAATATTGTTTTAATACCGAAAACAACAAATTGTCCCTGAATGTCTCTTCATGATGTCATTATGAAGATAACTCTGGGCCTTTTTTGACACCATCTGTGGTAGCCTACAGCAAGGTCACAGGGTTCAGGGTAGGCTTTGTTTGTCTGACCACCTCTCCACCAGCCCATCCTCCCAAAGGGCAGGGTCATCAAAGTGGAGAGAAAGAAAACAAGGCGTTGGATGTTCACTTACATTCATGTGGCTGTCGTTCTGTGGGGGTTTAATGGTGGAGAATGTGTGAATATATATGTGTGTACTTATAAAACTTCTTAAAGAGATTGATAATTTGGAGTTTTCTATTTAGTTTCATCATTTGTTGGGTTAAGAGGTCAGGCAAATGAATTCAGGAGTCTCCATTGTAACCTTGCTTACAAAAGGAGAACCCCCCCACCACCACCATAAATTACACTGGTCAAAAGCTTGAATGATAATATGTAAAGAAAGCAAGAGTGTGTACATTTGCTGTCCTAACATATCTCCTCTGTAGCAAATATTCAATTAATATCATCATGGATAGCAGCTCTTATCTGGATAATACACGGTCTTGCATTAGCCTAGGATTGCAAGGCTCCACGATTAGATAACTTAATGAGACAGACACAGTTTAGCCATTTCTGTAAATGATTAACTTTGGGTAGAGAACTAATAACCTCAAACTCAAAACATTACAGCACTTTCATTTACATATGCCATTTGATCTTTGTCTTCTGTTTGAAGTTATGATTCACTCTCTAAGTGTAAGATGTTACTGCTGCACCTGCCTCATGCTGAAAATTGCATGGAAAGACACGAAATAGCAACACAGTTACATTAATCGTGTAATATCAAGGTGTATGAAGAAAAATCGTACCCACTTTCACGAGTAATGAACATTGAACTGTAATGAACTGTAGTTTATCGTGAGTCAACACCAAATGTGTATGAGGATGCCCTCATTCATCAGTGCATTGACACAGCAGGAGTGCCAACGCAGAGGAATCTAAATAAAAACAAAGGCAGGGTCGTCCAGCAAAATAGTTGAACATCATCCGACAAGGCACTGCGTCGGCCAATCAAATACCTGCAAGTGCACATTCCTCGTAGGTACTTTGTAAAGAGAAAGCTGTATTTCTACTGTTTACGTCGTGATGAAACGTAAAATAATTGCAGCCGCGATAACTTTCCAGAGTTGTAAAATCCGTCTTCATAATATTATAAGCAGTGTTTTGGCGTCTGATAAGCTTTCAAGCTCATGGATCTATTATTGCTATGAACATCCGCTAAATCCGCCGCTGAAAATAGTTCCAACTAATACAATATTTAGTCTTGTTTGAGTAACGTTTGCTATAAACTACAGTGCCCAGCTGTTTTAGGAAAGTATTTCACCTTTATTAAAATTAAACTATATATTTGTGACATTTTTAAACCTGCAGTTACTGATTTATTCGGCCACTTGGGGGCAGCAGAGACAAGCTGTAAACACAACACTGACATATCACCTTTTAAGTTGATATGGAGAACTTGTTAGCAAAGAGTTACTTATATACACATCCAGCAGTTACGGAGCAACAGTATCATTAATTTGGAGTTGTAATGTATTATATTAGCTCAGTTTTTGGTCTCTACCAACTCCTGAGGGAAATATCTGGCTCTTTAGCTGCTAAATTCTCCATTTATGTTCACCAGCTAGTCGCTAACTGTGTCTCTGTGTTTTATCTGAGAAATGTTAGTTGAAACACAAACACATTGTTGGTTCTGGTCGTTAATGGGATTTGTTAACTGTAAAAGTATAGAATAACGCCTTGAATTGTACAATGAGAAAGAGGATTCAAGAGTTAGATTTAAATGGCAAAAAAACAAACAGAAAGCAAGTTAAGGAACTTTAGCAGTCACGCTGTGAAGATTTGTCCTCTGAAAACAGTGACTTATTGCAACTCCTGCTGTTTTGTGAATAAAATAGCAACACTAGCACAAACTGAACTATTACATGCAATCAACAATTAATTATTAATACATATTAATAACATATTAATCATTTAACATATGTGAGCCTCTGAGGCTTAAAAGATCTTAAGTAAACCACTTTCGAGAGCGTCATGTGGTTTAGGCAGAGAAGGAAGAATAACAAGTGGTCTGAGAACCAGGAAGAAAAGTCTGAAAAAGGGGAAGAAAACAGAGACAAAGGTCAGCGGGAGCATTTAGGGGATAAGGCTTAGAGGACAGAGCCTGACAGGTGCAATCAGACGTGCCACACAGCCATGGTAAAGTGGATGTCAGTGCAGCTGTGGGGGGGCCACTATAAGCATGTCACAGCCAGTCAGGAGGGTAGAATAAGAGCTGTAGAGCGTTTGGGCAGCAGGGAGTGTTTGTGTCTCTCCACAGTGAACCCATTACAACTGTCGAGGCCGAGAAGTATTGGCATGATCGAGGCCACACACACAGGTGGCACTGACAGATCCCAAACATGTGAGAGGGGGTCGTTGATCAAGTAGCTACATGCAAATCAGCTCTTTGTGATAGGACAGATCAGGTAATGGTCATGTTTGGGTTTGGCTTGCTGACAACTTGTACTTGTGTATGACTTGACAAGCAGAATGTGTTGCACTTAACTTGTTCATGCCTGCCAGTTTAATAAGCAGATGTTGTGTCAAAGATAAAGCTGTTGTTATGAGCAGTGGTTAGGTCACCGGGGTCACAGATACAATCTGTCTTTGTGTCGAGGTAACAGGCTTCCTCTGGGCCCCTCGAAGCCTCTCAGACCGCAGAGGAGTGTTCAAGACGGGTTGGGCTGACAGACATGCAACTTCTCTAGGATAGTTGTGTAGGAAAATACTGAGGTTCTATGCATTCACTTTTAATTTAATTCAATTTAAAACGATTTCAATTTTGTGTAATACATATGTAGTAAACAAAATAATCTACACAAAAAGTTCTACACATAATTATATGTAATATAATATAATAATAGTAGCTTGTACTTGTACTGGTGAACTCCCATTTACGGAAAAAAATGCCCTTTTGGATGCCCCTATGGTCAATAAAATATGATAAAGTGCCCTCTAGGGTGCCCTTCTCGTGGAGAAAATATGATGCAGTGCCATATAGGCTTCCCTACGAGCTACAAAACTTTCTGTGCGCTGGTGCCATTTTTGTTTTGCCCCTCAGACAGCCTGAGTCCACTACTGTTACAGGTACACCTTAATTTGTACAATAAAAGGACCTTCATTTTTCATTTAAGGTGCAAATTCAAGGGGTTGCTCCAAATTTGCAGGATTTCACTCCAGGTTTCAGGTTAATTAATTAATAAATAAATGGATTACAATATATTAAAGATTTTTAAATTGTTATCGCCTCCATTTAAGGGGTTTGAAAACAATGTTTTTTAGTTTTTTCTGGTGTTTAATTTGAGCTACACATACCTTTCCTTAAGGGTATTTTACTGGATCTGCATGATTTAAGTGTAAAGTCTCTGGTTGAGTGGTAGACAAGAACCCAAGAGCACGACACAGAAGCAGGCAATGTACCAAGAAAGTTCAGTTTACTTAGGTCAGGCAGGCAAACAGACAAACAAATCCGACGAGGGGCAGGCAGGGAAAGCCAAAGTCCAGGAATCAGGCAAAACAGGAATCAAGAACGCTGGAGAGCTAGGCAAAACACACTGGCGGGGAGTGAATGAAACTGGATCGGTATAAATACTAAGGGAATGAGCTGCTGGTGATGATATTGGCAGGAAAAACCAGGTGAGGTGATTGCAGGGCATGAGGGAGTGGCAGGATCTGAATAAACTAAGGGTTTTCAGGGATTGTGACAAGGTTTTTTTTTTCAAAATTAAAAAAAAAATGGATTCAGTTTTTAAAAGGTAAAAACTTCATGGGGGGAAGTTACAGTATATTACACTTTCAACCCCATGTAGTTAATTGCATTTTACAATATATATATATATATATATATATATATATATATATATATATGTCAGATATTACCAAAATGCTACACTTAAGAACACTCAAATTTGTGCACTAAATGTAGAAGAGCGATACAAGGGGGCAGCCGTACTGTCCTCATCAAGTCCAGTTTTCACCCTCCTTTAGCTCTGTTTTTGGTCTCTACCAGAAATATCTGGCTCTTTAACTGCTAAATGCTAATCATTATGTTCACCAGCTAGTCGCTAACGGTGTCTGTCTGCTGTTTGGTGCTGAGCAGGTAGTACAGTGGGTTTTTAGAGCTTTTCTTTGCTGAAAACAGCTGCCAACAGTAAAGTTGCGGCCGAGCAGCTAAACAATGAGCTGAAACTCACTATAAAGCTCCGTAAAACCTTTGTAGGTTCGTCACTACGAGCGACCCTTTTCACATAGTTTTCACATTGTCATTTGACACATTGTTATTGTAAAAATATTGATCAAAGCTGCTTTAATATCAACACTCACTCGCACACACAAAAGCTCAGTTTAATAGCTGCACTCCAGCTCATTTCCCCTCTCCTTGTAGTGTGCGCTCATTTACACCCCCTCATGGATTTACAAAGAAAATGATGGTGAAAGAAGGGTGGAGGCTGCCTCTCCAGCTCACACTGACACTAATCCAGTGTCAATGCAGTGCACGTGGGGAGGGAATGAGCCCACACTTTGGGGGAGAGGGGTCTGCGGTGAGCCAGAACTGTGGCCCTTATCTCCCTGTCATTGTCCCTCCCTTCCTCTCTCTCTGCTACCCCCTCTCATCATGATTAACCAGACTCATCGCCCTCTATGGTCCGTCGTTTCCTGTTACTTAGTTACCAGTTGCCATGATTTGCCTGGGCCGCTTGTGTTTCCATGGCGACTGCGCCCATTCTGTCGTCTCCTGGCTGCCTCTTGGCTGCGCTGTCCCGATGGCCTGTAGCCACCCCGGGCCCTGACCCACAGCTCCCTGCCTCATGGTCCCATACGGCTGTCAGTGTGTGTTCACGTCGCATTGCAGCCCCTCACCATGCCAGACTGGTAAATGCAACTTCTGGCTGGTCGGCTGTGGCTGTCTCAGCAGACAAAGAGAGAGAGAGTTGATAAAATAGACACTAGATATGCAGTCGGCATGCTCCCCCTCTCCTTTACACAGCTACGTCTCATCACACATCAAACACAACATCAGTATGAAGAGAACAAAACACTGTCATGTTTTTCTGAAAGGGTATTTCTCCAGTCAAAAAGTCCAATCCCATTTATAAGTGGTTCTTTTAGGATGGAGATATATATATATATATATATATATATATATATATATATAGGATCTTACATATATTTCAAACATCTTATGAGACTTTCTTTCATCTTCATGAGAATTACCAATAGGACTGTTATTCCTTACTGAAAATCTAACTTGGCTGTGATGGATTATTGTAAAGGTCTGGGACACCACTGCACCTCATATGTGTTTAATGTAACCTGTTAAGGATTAAATTTAAGCCTTTAAATGTATTTACTGTTTGTGTTTAAAAGATGCAGTACAGGTTTGGTTGGATGACTATTACAATTTAATGCTCACAATAAAATGACAATACATTTTTCACAGTCAGATTGCAACAAAATACAATTACAGTACAAAAAAATTCCTAATTTAGAGAGATAAATTCCTCTAATACTTTTTATTTAACCTACAGAACCAGAAGGCATGGCACTTAATCATCACATTTAGAAACAAATTTATGAATGTATTGTTATATTACTGTATTGTATATATGTTGTATGTATGTATGGATCAGCTTTTTACATCTATTTTTCTCAATTTTACTGGTTTCATTATTACATTTTCAATGTTTTTATGTCTCATGTGCATTAGTCTCAAATTGTTTTACTGTTTACATTTGTACTGTCTTATTATCAGTCATCTGTAAAGCACTAACCTGTATGAAAGATGCTATACAAATTCAGTTTGACTGATTGATTTATTACAAGGGATGTGAATGGAAAACATTGCAAAATGATATTTGAAAAGCAGCATATCTAATTAAGGATAATCCACTGACCTGGTTGTGGACAGTTTTCATTAAAACCATTTTCTAGTGAATACATTTTCCCATTCAAAACTATTGAGTGTGTGGATATACCCTTAAGTAACAAGGACAATTTGGAAATAAATGTTACTGTTGAGTCTTTAAAATGTCCTTTTTCAACGCTACAAGCACCAAAAATAATACAAATAGAAAATTAAATAACAATATTTCCATTCACTTCAATCTCATTGTATTTAGTTTGTAGCAAGAATCTCAATGGCTTATATTTAAAAATCTCAGCAAATAAAACGATTTTCATGACTTAATACGACAAAGTGGGAAAATGTGTTTTTATGTGATTTGGGTGAACTGACGCTTTTATCTACAAGGAGGCATGTTATAACATTCATATATGTAAGAATTTTCAATACAAATATTCCAACACAGACTAACAAGCCATGCAGTTAATTGAAAGAGGAAGAAATATTATTGATTGATCTTGTGAAGGACATGGGGGGGGGCAAGGGAGGTGCAGTTTTCAGCTCCACCATCAGGAGGCAGTAGTAGTTGTCAAATTGTCACTCAGACTATCACTCTGGGTGATCAACACCAGCGAGCAGGGTAAACTTGTCAGCCTAACTGAGGCTGATTCACCATCACTCCCCCTCACAGTGTGTCTGCCTCTTATTCAGTCCAACACTCACCGCTCTGTGTCACTGTCTGTCTCTCTGCCTCTGTTTACTGTCTATGCCCCCCCCCCCAAGCTCTGCAGAGGTTGTTGCACCCTCCTCCTCGAAGACAGATTTTGTTTGTTTACACTACAACTACACGAGAATTTTCTTTACAGCGAGATCTGCAGACATCCTCTTTGTTAGCAGTGTAAATACCCCCGAGGAAAAGACTGTGGCTGGATGAGCACTCTGTGATACAGTCGGTGGAGGAAATTAACTTAAGTACATTTAAGTACATTTACTCAAGTTACTTAAGTGATTTTGATGCACTTCATTTGAGTATTTACTTCATACTTCCATTCCACTACATTTTAGGGGCAAATATTGTACTTTTCACTCTATTACATTTATTTGACAGCTATAGTTACTTTGCAGATTAAGATTAACATATGATGAACTTTTAAAATATGATGCATTATTTTCAATTAAACTACCAAAGAGTTTCAAAAATTAGCTTATCCACAACCAGTTGCAACATTAAAATGCTGCTTACATGTTACTGGATATGCATAACACGTTTTATATTTATGTATAGTATTTTATGATACAAACACAAACAACATATAAATAGCAGTAAAATACTTATAAAGTAATGATACAAATATTTCTTGGCCAAAAAAGAAAATGCATGATCGGAGCATTTGTAGGAAACACATTTCATCTGTGGGATGGAGGCGACACTGTAGGTGGACAGGGAGGTTGATATACTACTCAGTTAATCCAGAGGTTAGTGGGGTGCATGTCAGGGTGTAAGCAGATGGGTGTGAAGCTGCTGTCGTCAGGCCTGTGTTTTTAACTGAGAGGTTATTTTTGAGTGTGGGGTATCTCAGTGCGAGACAGCCCTCGCTGTGGCCCTCCAGGACAGGAGTTGTCCACCTCATGGTGAAAGAAAAGCGCTCAGTGGGGGATTGTGAGCGTAATTACAGCGGTTTTGCCTCATTAGGACTGAGGAGGCGTGACCCTGCCTACAGGTCTGACAGCTGAACCGCACGGATGGTGGCGCTGAGAGATGATCTCCACTCAGAGGGTGAGGGGGATCGATGTATTACAGGAGGGCAACCTGAGTCCGGTTAAATGTGTTTTATCCAGAAGTATTTAGATCCTTTACTTGAGTAGCGACAGAAACTCACTCCTGTGAGTGATTTATATGATTACATAATGTTATTTTATTATTAGGCTACTACTGATTAATGTGTAAGCAACATTTTAATGTTGTAGTTCAGTGGTTCCCAACCTGGGGGTCAGATTCCCTCAAGGGGTCCCAGGATAAATCTGAGGGGTCCAGATGATTAAAGGGGTGAATAAAAAAAAATCTGTTACAGATATTTGTTCATATTTTCTTGCTTTTTCTCTAATGCACTTTTTTTTCTTGTGAAATACTAGATGCCTTTACCCCTTACAGCCTCAACAAATCTTTGAAATAAGTAAAATACTGGAGACTTTCACCTCTTAAGACCTCTGAAAGTCCTTGTGTGATAAAGCCAAAATGGAGAAATCACTGGGTTAAAAATCGACCCGGTTTGGGTCTTTATAGCTCCAATGTAATACTGGGTTAACTTCACCAATGAGTTGTTTTGAACCAGCTTTAGTGTTATTATTTATATTAATGTTGGGTTTTTACCCAAACTAAAATATGGTTATTTTGACCCAGTGTTAAGGTAAAACTTGAGCTTGTTGTGCTTGACATTATTGTTAGTTGTACTAAACATTGTGCGTATGGCTTTCAAACCTGCAAATGATAAACGTTATTAACAGCCGGTTGCAAACAGTAAAAGAGCTACTGTAGATTATTGTCTTAGGTGGTTATCTACCCATGGATGCTGGGTAACGTTAATCCATTATTGTGTTGGTGCTTGACCCAAATTGGGTCAGTTTTGACCCAGTTATTTTTAGTGTGTGACCACACTAAGTTCCTGCGGAGTCACAATTAAACATAGCTTCATTTTAAGGGGTCACAAGCCAAAAAGGTTGGGAACCAATGTTGTTTCTAGTCAAGACGCAGCTAATTTTAACTGATTTGTAGTAGTTGGGTAGTTTAATCTATAATAACGCAACATAAGCTGATCACATGTTTTGTATGTAAAATATAGTAACTAAAGCTGTCAGATAAATATAGTGGATATATTATTACTTATAGTAATATAACTATAAGTATAATATTTCCCTCTGAAATCTGAGTACAGGTATAATGGCAATATTTATACAAGTACCTCAAAATTGTACTTAAGTACTTGAGTAAATGAACTTTTCACCACAGGTTTTGTAAAGTAGTCTATGTAGGAGAATAGTCATTTTCACCGTTTTTTTTTTTTTTTTTTTTTTTTTTTTTGCAATAACAACAAACTGGAGATTGTCTAAAACCAAACCTTTCAAAATAAGAGCAGCTTGTTTCCTCCCCTGAGGGGTGGATGGGGGGCGCCTGGGGCTCATCCTGCATGCAGGCCAGTCCTGAGAGAAGACACAACACGAGACCAAATGATGAAATGAAATGAAATGAAATAGGCCTATCTTGCAACGGCCTCGACCATTCACACGCACACACACACACACACACACACACACACACACACACACACACAGAAACACGTGCGTTCAGTTTTTCTTTATCTGACGAGCTGTTAACAGGAGTGTCGAGCTGTTCGTCATTCAGTCGGGGTGGGGCTTTTTTTGTGTGTGTGTGTGTGTGTCCAGCATGCCGTTGTCTGAGTCAGGATGGAGAGATGAGGACGGGGCATCCCACTCACCCTCTGCACGGCCGGAGACACTGCTGCGCTGCTGTCATGGCAACAGCAGCAGTCACCACCGCCAGCATGGGCCTATAATGCACAGGCCAGGAGGAGTCACACACACACACACACGCACACACACACACAATGAGAGCACGACCCCACACAGGCAGAAAACTACTCGGAGATAAATACAGATCCTAAATGTGTGCAGTTGTTCCTTCCCTTCTTCCTACAAATGAACGTGACAGAGTAGAAATTAAATTAAAAAATAGTTTATTTTCATTTATTGTCTGCACTGGGGCAGATGCTGTAATTTAAATAACCTTAAGCTTCTCAAGAGAAACTTCTCTGAAATTGATTGGTTTCTAAACACATGTAAAATATCTAATGTTTTTATTTACACAGTATTACACAATCGTTTTAGGGTGAGCACAAGCTGCATATCACAATAGGTAGACCTGAATGAAAATTGTCTTTTGAAGACATTTGTTTGTTTGCCCTAATGAGTGCAACTATTTTACCCACATTTTATTTATCTATACATCACTGCATCTTCAAAAAGTGCTTCCTATTTAAAGGAAAATTGTGTTATCAGTGTCTTCTAGCATATTCTTGTATCAAATAAATTCTGCCCTCACCCTCTACGTCTCCAAATCGGACATTTTCTCTCTGCGTCTGGGCAACATAACGCTACTTGTAAACCGCAGGCTTTGCTGCAAATTAAGCCAGTTACCAGTGTAATGCAGATATGAGTGTCTGCGCGTTTGTGTTTTTTCTTCTTCTACGGGATAGAAAGAGCAGACAGTGCAAAAGTGCGAATCACATTCAAACAGGTGTGAGGAGCAGAAACAATCCCAGGTGGCGCGTGTTGATCGGATATGTGGGCTTATAGGAGCACATTGTGTTGCGAGCATCTTTGCGCTTTTTTTTTTTTTTTTAAAGGGGTTGAGCAACCCGCATCCGAAAATAGTGTTGTCTGTTAGAAAGTAGGTCGATAGGAACTGAGAGCGACGTTTGTTTCCACGCTTTTGTCTGTGTTCTTTGTTGTTTAGCGAGGACTGTGGGTTTTTTCTTCATAGCCTACCCTTTAGTGAGGAGCGTTTTACGCACAGGTGGGAGATACCCGCTCAGCGTACTGTAGGACAGCCCCCCTCTCTGCTCCTCAGCGGATGATGTGAGGAAGTGACATTTTTCACCACTGCGGTTCGGGACAGCACTGCTCCTCTGCAAACAGGTGTGCTACTGTCCGGGTCACTTTTGCTGGGAAACCACAGGAAGGTAGCGTCCCAAAACCTGAACCAAGCCTCCTGGACGCGGGACAGCGGGGACCAGAGGAGGAGAACCAACCCGTCCAAGTCTTTTCTTTATTAGCCTGGGCTGTTTGAACGGGTTCAGACAGAGAGAGAGAGAGAGAGAGGGAGAGAGGGAGCGATGGCAACGAAAAAGGCGTGCGTGGATGCGCCCAAAAGGAGCCGGAGTCCGGTCGTGTTGGAGGCGGAGATGTTCAGTGAATTTCAAGACTGGTGTCTCCGGACTTATGGAGACTCCGGTAAAACAAAGACCGTCACCCGGCGAAAATATAACAAAATCATGCAGACACTGTTGCAGAACGACGAATCGGATGGCGTTTATATCGACAACAGCCACATCAACGCCAAATTCAAATTTTGGGTGAAGTCTAAAGGATTTCAGGTCGGGACCAACGTTTTGGGAGAGCACAACAAGAAAGGAGCTCCAGGAAAACCGGTTCTATATGTCCCGGTCAAGTCAACGGTAAAGTGTGTGTGTGTGTATGTGTGTGCATGTGTGTATGACAGATTGAACGTGCGTGTACACGCGCACGAGATGTCCCGTTGCCGCCTATAAGTTGTCATTATTTCCAGGCTGCACACATGCACCTGTCACATGAATAAAAAGACAACTTATAATGTTTCGTCGTCCCGGCTCGCCCTCGTCTTTCCTCATAAAGCTTCACTTTGTCCACATCTCAACCAGAGCAGCCCTACTCTCATCCCTTGCTGCCATAGCAACGCCGGTGCCTCCTGGCAATCGCAATTGTAAAAGGTAGGCTATCATGCATAGCCATCTCGCCAGTGAGGTTGAAGTCCTGTCAGCGGCACGCTGCCGGGTGCAAAGCACGAGATAATTGACTATTGACAGCATTTAGTTTGAACCGTGCTGTTCAGGTCTCGTGTAGCCCAATATGATGATGCTGTGCGCTCGTGAATGCAACGGCATGTTCGTGAGTCGGGTATGTCAGGGTACTCCGGTGTGCTCCTTCAGGGACCACAGGCCATTAACGCCAACTTAGAAGGTGTCAGATTCACCTTTCTGCTGTGCGGCTCAGCGGGTTTGATTGTCAGCGATTCATCAAAGACACGCGCCCTCACTGTCCCATCTAGCAATACGGACTGTGTCCGCGCGTCGGCGAGATTGATTTGTCCTCCTCTGAGAGAGCAAACATATGGTCCGAAAATGCTCAAATATCTGTTTATTTTTTTTCATAAAAACATGATTGTGTGGCAGCCAGTGTGAGTCTCAGTGTTTGCACCCCACTTTTCATTGTCCTGGGCAGGATGCGGATCAGCTCGCAGGCACTCGTTGCTCTGGCAACACCTGTGTGGTCCAGGATAGTCTCTAGTCTCTGCCGCATTTTATTGTGTACGTTCCGACATTAAGCTCCATAAACCCGTGTAAGACTGTCTTTGCAAGAGAAACATTTAAAAATTAATTTCTGCATTTGACGGGGGGCGGCAGCTGTGCGTAATTGGTAACCACGTGAGGGGCTGTGGCGGAAACAAAAGGGTCTGCTCGGGACTGATAGCGACATACGCCCACACTTGGTGCTCAGACTTCACTTCTGATGACGGGGCGTGTAATGGAAGTCAGGTCACAATACGTCCCGCTGCACGTTACTGAGGCTGCAGGTGTGTTAGGGTTAAACCACACGCTCTTCTTTTTTTAACGGATTGCCAAGATAAACATGTACGTGGTGAACTCTCTGCACTGCCCCAGTAGGTCTCTATGTGTGCGCGTGCGCTGGTGCACGCGCGCCCATGTCTCTGTATGGTGTTTGGGCCTGCTGTGCCAGCAAGGAGACAACCACCATTTTAAATAAGCGCCTTCAGGGAATAGTCTCCCCCCACCCGCCCTGCTGGGACAGAGTCTCTCTGGACCTCAAAGAGCAGAAACGACATATGCTGTTAACAAACTGGAGGAGATATTGGCACAGATTAAAGACTGAATCCTTTGATTTTGGTTGAATAGCACTGATCCCTCCACAGGTGTTATACCTGTGTGAATGCACCATTTAGATTTAGGCCAACTGCCTTTACAAAACTCTAATCTCCACTCAATATTATGTTTCCCTCTGGGCAAGAGGGCAGGTGTGATCTGCCTCTGCAGGTGCACATGGTGCCTGAAATGTGTTGTTGATTAGCTTTGATTGACTCTTGTCATTTCTTGTTGATATAAATTCTCCTCTTGTCCAATATTTTCATCAATATAACATTCTCCAGGTCAGCCCGCTTTCTCTGTGAGGCCCATCTAACAATGGCTGAGCTGAAATAATTCTCTGAGGTCAGATTAAACCACTGGAGAGGCTGAGAAAGGAACTGAAAAAAGTGTAGCTCACTTTTCATTGGAGAGGAGAGCACATGCTTTGTAGCTAATATCATAAGTCAGGGGGAAACCTCCCCCTGACTCAGCTCCACTTGGGAAATTTAAATAACAAACGAAACATCAACCAACACAAGCTGCTTCTAATGATGAGTCAGAGGCAACAAATCAACCAATTTATATTCATGTGACTATTAGATAGCATGCTTTTTGATTCAGCGTTCGTAGGCTTTATAAATAGGCCGTCCTGGGCCAGTGGAAAAGTGACATACACACGAGCAGACGTACAAACACACAAACACAATGGTCACTGCCTCCTCGTATGGCTGCAGGGCCGGGGGCGTGTCTCTGGAGCTCGGGCATTGGGAGCCCCGCTGCAGCTGCTCCCAGGGTGTGCCAAGTTTCTGTATGGGGGCAGGCGTGGGGCTAAATGACGGGAGGCTGGGTGGGGGTAGGGATGGATGGTGGCTGATGTGCAGACAGAGAAGGTCTCTTCTATGTGTCAGTGAAGCATACAAGGCGGCTTCAGTGTGTGACGGGACAGAAAGACGGCAGGGCACAGTGGCACAGACTCAGTGTATATGCCTTCTTTTCAAGCCGGACACAATTATTTTCTCTCTGTGTTTTCTCTCCATCTCGGTCCTCCAGCCCGTGTTGTCTCGCCCTCTTTCTGCACAACTCAGAGCCCTCCCAGTGCTCAGAGAATCCAGCAGCCCTCAGTGTGGAGATGCAACCTCGTTTAGCTCTCATTATGTCCTGATTAGAGGACGCTACAGAGGAGGAGGGGAATAGGACCAGAAACAGACACAGAGATGCACCACAGAATTGCACTGTGTGAGCACAAGACTTTCCCGAGACGAAGGGAGTCAGCGTGCAGCCAGTTTCAAAAGAAACGCTTAAACACACCGTGCTTTTCCCCTCGGCTGACATGAGCATTGTACTGAAAAATGTGAAGTACTGCGAGCTGTTGCTTTTTGTTGCCATGCCAACTGAAATCTGTAAATATCTGTTCATCTCTCACAAATAGGTTTTAGTGGAAATGCTCTCATACACACACACACACACACACACACACACATATATATGTACATACATGTAACAGTTCAGAAACACCTCACACGATGTTTAAAAGTGAAAGATGCTGGAGGTGCTGTCACAAACTATGAATCCAGTCAACATCAGCTTGTGTAAACCTTTATGTTTTAACTTGTATGATTAGTCCAAAGCCATTATTTACAATCTATCAGACCAGAAATAAACAAGTGTCCTAAAGCTGAAACCATTCGCAGTCGATCAGCAGAAAATTAACTGGCAACTAGGGCTGCAATTATTTTAATTATTTTCTCTATTAATCGTTTGGTCTGTAAATCCATCACAGTTTCTCAAAGCTCAAGTTGATGTTTTTAAATGTCTTGTTTTGTCCGACCAGCAGACCAAAGCCCAAAGATATTCAACTGACTATCATAGAAGACTAAGAATACCAGAAAATATTCACATTTTAAGCAGCCAGAACGAGAGAAATTTGTTTTTTAAAATGACTCAAAACAATTAATAGTTTATAAAAATAGTTGCAGGTTATTTTCTGTCAATCAGCTAATCAATTAATCAACTAACCATTGCAGCTCTATTGGCAACAATTTTGATAATCAAATAATCGTTTCAGCCAAACATTTTCTGGTCCCAGCTTCTCAAATGTGAGGATTTTCTGCTTTTCTTTGTCTTATATGATAGTAAACTGAATATCTTTGAGTACTGATCAGATAAAATAATAAATCTGAAGATGCCACCTTGGGCTCTGGGAAGTTATAACGGGCATTTTTCAGTATATTCTGACATTTTAGCACAAAATAAAAAGAAGATTAATCGATAAATTAAAAATAATCTGCAGATTCCTTGATAATGAAAATAATGGTTAGTGGCGGCCTTAAAGTGACAGGACAGGATCAAATTAAACATGACTGCCACAGAAAAGAGGTTTTCAGAATAGAGGATTTAATAATGTTATACATTTACAAAGTAAAGATTTGTCTTGGGACGTCTTCTCCTCTACCACTATTCATAATCTGTCTTGGAAAATGGGCCCTAAATGTTTGTGCCTCACCGTCAGACGGGAAGAGGAACACCATCATTATTATCTGATTAATTAGTCCACATTTCCCCTGAGAGCTCCTCTTTTGTGGAGGGGCCACAGAGTCAAAAGAATACTGGCCCTATTATTCAACAACATTTGCATTACTGCTATTTTTTTGCATAGATTCTCCAGTGCTTTTGTCCAGTGTTTTTTTGTTGTTTTGTTTCACCCCTCTCTGGCAGTGCTTATTAGGAGGGCAACACATGGGCTCACACTCATGGGTTCAAACAACAAATGCTTACCACCCCAAACAAGAATCACCTAGTTGTTCTCGTCTCATTCGCCATCAGTCGCAGATGGACCAAAGCAGAATTTACCTGTGCATGTGTGGCAGTGATTGACTTTTTTCATCAAGTGCCTCTGTGTTTGAGGCTGGAGAACACTTCTTGGTTAAACGAGAGTCAAACTGGGATCCATAAAGAAATTAGTTTATGTCAATATGCGTTCATTTCAGAGGTTACTATGTTACTGTGACTTACTGTAAACGGGCGATGAAATCCATACTGCACGTATGTGGTAGTTGTGTGCGTGTATGTGTGCTCGTACAAAGAGGGGGTCGCTGATCGCATGCTCTGTGTTTCCTCCCTTCAGCACCCTCTCTGTTGCCATGGAGAGACCGTTCTTTGCTTTCCCATAGGAGGAGAAATTAACACCATTTTTAACTGGCCCGGGGGCCTCCCCCCCTGTGTGGGAGATAGTCTGAGTTCTGCTCCACGCACACACACACGCACACACACAGAGAGAGAGTCTTTAAGATGGCAATAATCTTCCTACCACACCGCTACTGTCATTTTTAATACCTTTGCAAGGCCAACGTTTAACGAACTGGGACAGCATGATAATAGCCTGAAAATGGTGAAATGGACTCTGGGATGTGATGATGTATGTGCGAGTCATTTACATACCATTTTGAGTCAGTGACTGGAACGTCAACAGTGTTAGTCTGCGGGGCCTGTCTGTGTCTCCGGCTGGGTGGGATATTGGGGATGTCACACACTCTATCAAATAATGTACATCATGGGGGCTGCAGAGAGAGGAACACACACACACACACACACACACACACACACGGATGTCGGACAGAGGGGTAGAGCTCGGTGCACCTAATGTGGATTTAATGACAGAGGCTTTATAATTGAGGCAGGAGGATGATGGTGAAAAGAAAAGAATTCAGAAGGGGACAGGTTTTATAAAAATAAATAAATAAATTAGGACACTGTGGAGGTAATAGTCTGTTTTTCCCTTTTTTTGTCATATGAACCTTTATCTTCCCCTTGGAGCACACGCACACACACACACACACACACACACACAGAAGAAACAACGATTGTTCAATTTACGTGTCCATTAGCCAGTTGATAGATTTACAGAGGGGAGATGGGGCTTTATAAGATGACCTGTTGTCACATCTGCAGTGAGATAATCTGAGTCATGACTACTGTTGACACAGCCATCTTTACTCCCTTTTGCTGGGTACACACACACACACACACACACACACACACACACACAGACACACAGAGTACCTGAGCACACACCCCTGCTGCCACAACTTAAGCTACTTATTGTGTAGCCACCTAACAAAATAAAAAACACCATCTTCATGTGTATGTTGACTTTTAAAGTTAAGTGCAAAGCTAAATTGAGATTTTTGCACGTCCCACAAGCGTTCATCCGTTCACCCATGGAGCAAATTTCTTGTGTGATGCATCTCTATCTTTGCCGGCCTGTCTTTGTGACCCAGCTGCTTCCCGTGAACCTCCCCTCCTCCCCTCCACCTCCATCACCTCCTCCTCCTCCTGACCTGCCTGTGTGCAGGACTGCTCCTCTCTCCCCTCAGTGACTCTCTGCTACAGTGTGTGAGACTGCCAGCGGGGGTGGGGGCAGCCGACTCAACCCCTCCAGTCTCCTAGCAACAGAGCGGTTTGGTGCGGGACAGGGAGAGCGCGCAGGGGATGGGGGCTGGTTGTACAGTGGTTTGGGGAGAGCAAAGTCCTACAGGATTAGAAAGATAGAGAGAAGGAGGAGAAGGAGGGTGAGAGTTTTGCGGTGTTGCTGGCGATTAGGAATGCTGACATGTCTCCTTTGCTCTTTAAAACGGCATGCTGCTGATGAGACCAAATATCTACAGCGCTATTCAACAGCTGTTCTCCTCTGAGATGCTTCATCTACAAGCTCTGCCCGGTAGACGTGTGCGGCACTTAAACACACATGGCGCGCACAAACATGCACACACTTAAAGCATGCCGTGTTCAGAGGTGAATGTTTAACTCCCTGTTGACTTGTGTTTTCTAAACTAAAGAGCTTATGGAAACAGAGGAGCCCAAGAAGGCCTTCAGGTAGCAGGACTGATGTGGTGGCTAGTGAAAGAAATGCAGCCTTGCCTGCAAGTTCTTACTTGAGGAGTAGTAGTACACAGAAGCAGAGCTAGATTAATCGATTAGTAAGATAATCAGGAACTATTTTGATAAGTGATTAATCACTTGAGTCGTTTTTCAAGCAAAAATGCATAACAGCTTCTCTGATGGGCTGATTTTCTGTGTTTTGTAGCATTGTGAACTGAATATTTTTAGGTTTTGGACTGTTGGTCGGACAAAAAAAGACATTTGAAGACGTCACCTAGGGCTTTAGGAAATTGTGATGTGCATTTTTATGACATTGAGAAAGTAATTGATAACAAAAATAGCTGCAGCCCTACACAGAAGCATTGCAAATATTGGTCTTATAATCAGATTTAAGCAGAATTAGCCAAGTTTTCCAACACTGGTGGGTTGCAATATGCATGTGTGTCTTTTTCAATTGGATTTCAGGTTGGAGAATACATTTGCAGCAGAATATCTGGAGTGTGTGTGTTGGATATTTTGTTGGGGTAGAATTCAGTGGAGGATGCAGCATCGGTGTGGGTGCATACCCCACAGTTGTATGAGATTATCTAAATCCAGCGTGAATGGACCTGACACCATTGTCCCAAGCAGCAGCAGCAGCAGTGGCGGCGGCGGTGGTGATGATGTCACCGGGGGAATGATGATGATACCTCCAATAGATTACAGCTGTGATGATGAGGTGGAGGATTGCTATTATTTCATTTATTATCATTACATTTAGCCCATGCTGACTGGGGAGAGTGGCTAGAAAGAGAGATGGAGAGAGGGAGAGAGAGAGGGCCGGATTAAAACAAACCCGCTCTGTGAGCTGGTTTTAGTTGCCATGGCAACGATCATTACCTCGCACTTGGGAGAGCAGGAGCAAGGAGAGAGAAGAGGAGGGGGGGGTGGAGAAAGAAAGAAAGACGGGACGGAGGTAGGGGATGAAGACATGGAGGCAGGAGAGAGGATGCAGTTGGGGGAAAACAAGAAAATGAAATGTCAGATCCCAGGAACTGTACAGAAATGTCAAGGAGAGGAAGGAGAAAAAAAGTGATTCCTCAATGCCAGGGGGACAACTTTTTGAACTCCGGACCCTCTCCTCTCACTCAAACAAGAAAAGATCACTCCCCAGCTAGAACCCAATCTCCAGAAAATGTCAGAGCTTGTCTCATATCTGCATGGAAGGAAAAAACCTAATTAAATGGCCAAATCTATCCCCATTTTATGCTTACTGGGGCACTTTAAAATATCAGCAGGTGCAGAAATATAAAGATAAGATCAAGTGGAAAATGCAAAGTGTTGAATGTTTGTAAGGTGGGACGTTTGTGAGAGTTACTTGGAGGAAAATATGGAGGCAGAAAAGAGAGGAAAGCCCCATGTGGTGCTGCGGATGGAGGCCGTTGTCCTAGCGATTCTACTTGTACGGCTTGTCACATGACCCTTTGCCCAGCACACCTGCCCGGGAGAAATCAGTGGCAGTTTCTATGGCGACAGGGTCAGCAGTACGGGCGCCAGAGGTGGTGGTAGGAGGGACTGTTGGTCCTGTACAGTGTCGGCGGTGTTATTTTTAAACATTGCAGAGATGAGTTGATGGTTGTCGACCCAGCCAGGCCGAGACCAGGGGCGTTTCCAGGATTTGAGGACATTTGGGGCTTAGCCAGGATTTTTTCATAAACAAGCTCTATTTTGATGCTTTTTATGCACTCTGGCACTTTGTTTACATTCAAAGAACGTCTTAATGATTGAAAAATTTAAATGTGTACCTCAAAAACCTGTTTAGTTTCCAGATTAATTATGAATTGCGATGTTAAAAAGATTAGAACGCTAGTCATTAGTATTAGTACTGAGAAACAAAACACTTCACAATTGCTTTCATTAAACATTTAAAGACTAGAGTATTTTACTCAATTTTCAGATACAGTTCATGCAGTGAAGAGCGTGCACTGCACTGTTAACCTGTCCACCATCTTGGACGATCTCAATTCAATTCAAGTGCTTTATTGACAAATAAAATGCCAAAGCATTTTAACACAAATTGTACAATCACAATAAACAGAAATCCAACAAAATAGAGTACAAGAAGGAGCCGTAGTAACATCACATAAACAGGGACTTTTTATTTATTTTCTGCGGCAGCAAACACAACACACAGTAACTATTATACTGCAACTTGAGCTTATCTACACACTTTATGGCTGACTTAAGTAACGTAACTACCCCTAATAGCATAAACCTTTCTGTGGCTGCAGCAAATGTGACAGGACTTCTCTCACAACAAACCCACTAGACTCCATCACACACACACAGGTGAACCCACAAGGCCACCTTCCTTAAAGGGGAAGGCGCAGTTAGACAGTACTAATACCTCATTGAAAATACTCCACAACGAGTAAAAGTTCTGCATTCTAAACCTTACAAGGTAAAAGTATGTAAGTATTATAGCAAAATGTACTCATTGTGCAGTAAAATGGTCTCTGCCAGTGTTTTACTATTATATATGATGTTTCTGGATTAATTTTACTGCTGCATTAATGTGTATGTTGCATTTTACTGCTGTAGATGTTCAAGGGTGAGCTCATTTTAACTACTTTATATACTGTTGGGTAGTTTGATCTACAGCAATGGATCATATTCTATAAGATCATCATATGTTTGCAGCGTCACTGTCCTGTGAAGACCAGTAAGTGCACTTTTTATGAGCTTAGAAAAACAGCCTGTTTTCAGCTTTGTGACGATGCATTTTCCAGCTAATCCAAAGGTTTAAAGTGTTTATTTATCTTAAAGAGTGGGAGACTCAACAAATAAATTAACACTTCATCCTTCATTTTATCAGAAACATTCAAAATCACCACATCTGGAGATGTGGTTTTCATTGGACAGGAAAGGAATGAAAAGCAGGTCTCCTAGGGACTTATCTGAACATTAATTGGTATCACTCTGCATTGTCTATTGTTATGTACAATCTAAATTTATATGAAGATGATTTGTTGAGGTGAAAACGTTACATATGGACACAATAAAATTCATAAATTGAATCATTTATATGTTCACACTGTCACACATAAAACATGGCTTAACAGCAACAACATTTAACACAAGTACAAAATTCGGCTCAATAACTCACAAGGTTCACAGACAAAACAATTGTCTCTTGCTAGTCACGTTTTCCCCACATATCCAACATGCTAATGTTATTAGCTTAAGCCTATGGCATTTTACATGACATAAATTAGCCTAGCAGCTAGCGGACTTTTCCCTCTACTCATAGCTTAACAAAATACATGTATTATTTATATTTCTTCTTACTCACCGCTGGTGATGGTTAGTTAGGTTGAATTTCAGCCTGCACACACATTTTTATCAGACTAACAATGTTGAAGTAGAGCAGGTTTCTAGCAACAGACTGCTGATTTGTCGCCATGTTTCTTTTTGTTAAGCTTGTCAACCTAGCAACAGTAACTAAGGGGGGCGGGACTTTGGATCCATTCCAGTGTACAGGCATGAGTAGCATTAGCATTTTAGCTAATCAGAATTGCACAAACACACAAGTATTAGGCCTACAAAGAAACACCAAATAGCTTTTACCAATTTCCACGTGTGATTCTTCTGACTCAGCTGCTGCTGTTGGCTCAGTCTGTAGCTCAATTGCTGCTGTTGCCACCCTCTTCCTCCGCAAAACCATGAAATCCACTTAAATTAAGCTCATAGCACCTACAATCAAGATGAGGAAAAATGTACTTTAACAGGTAATTAAACCTTTAATGAAAAGTGAAAAGCCACCGTGTGCTGCACATTCACACACATTGTGTTTTTTGTCGAGCTTCACATAGGCTTAAAATTACATTTGGGGCTTAAGTCCTGGTGAAATGGCCTGGCAATGCCACTGGATGAGACTTTTCCACCTGAGAGAGAAATTTAAAGATAGAATGACTGCTGGACAAAACAAGGCAGGTTTTTTTTCAGTGCCAGTGAGGACACCTTGCGCAGTGTGTATGACTGTCTGTAACCACATGACCCATGACTCATGTGCCTTAAAGATCCTTCTCACATCACATGGATGCAAGACTCTCCATTTGCAGCTATAACATCAGCGATCCTCAGCTGTCGATGATACACACATGTCATCTCTGCAAGCCTCAGGCGGAACATTAAACTAAACTCCAGTCTCTGTTTGTGTTTCAGTGTTCAGATGGGAATTCGGCCCAAGACAACTCCTCCCTGAAACGTGTAGCTGTGGTAGAAGACTTCTTTGACATCATTTATGCCATGCATGTGGAGATGGGCGCCGACCCTGGCAGAGCACCCAAACATGCAGGCCAAAAGAAGACCTACAAAGCGGTGGGTAAATCCAACCAGGTACCTGCAGGTTGCAGCTAACCTTGCTAGCACTGCTCTTAGTATCTCTTTATACTTGTGGATATTGAGTATGTTAACAGTAAAGTCAACATTACCCTCTTGTCTCTGCCATTTCGCCCATATCTATACCACGGCAGTGCTGCTGCGAGAGGGATGGGATACAAAGAAAAAGGAAAAGGTTGTCCACACACTGAAATTTGCAAGCTCCCAAAAACATTTTTTTTTTGTCTGATATACAAGGTCTTTGTCAGAAAAACATCCATGTGAACAATTAACAGGTTCTACTGGACATACAGACAAACAAGACTAAGACTCCATGCTAGCGGCTCTGTGAGGCTCTACTTAGGGACAGCGGTGCTTTAACCTAAATGCTAATGTCAGCATGCTAACATGCTGATGTTTAATAGGTATAATGTTTACCATGTTCACTATCTTAGTTTAGCGGGTTAGCATGCTAACATTTGCTAATTAGCACTAAACAAAGTACAGCCGAGGTTGATGGGAATGCTGTTAGTTTTTAGTATTTGGTCATAAACCAAAGTATTGGACAAATACAAACTTGACCTGATGATGGCGCTAGATGAAAAGTTAAGGGCTCACCAAAGTGATTACAATTTATTCGGAGGGGAACATGAAAGTTTGTATCAAATTTCACGGCAATCCATCCGTCAAGTTATTTCACTAAACGCCAAAAATGTCATCCTCATGGTGGCACTAGAGGAAAAGTAAGGGGGATCACCAAAGTCATTAGGATTCATCCTCTGGGTACCATGAATGTTTGTGCAAAATGTCATGGTAATCCATTTAATAGTTGTTGAGATATTTTAGTGTGAACCAGAGTTGTGGACTGACATTGCCCTCCATAGAGTCATGCTGCTAGCGTGGCTAAAAAATACAGCTCCACCCACAATTACAAGATCACATGATAACACTCATTATCCCCAAATAATGTTTCTATGCACATAAAAAACCCATATTGTCCTAAAGAAGCCCATACAGGACATACATGAACACATTTTTAGCCACGCTAGCGGCTCTAGGGATGGCAATGTCAATCCGCCACTTTGGTCCAGACTGAAATATCTCAACAACTCCTCACAGGTTTGCCATGAATTTTTGTACTGACATTCATGATCCCCAGAGGATAATTCCTAATAGCTCTGGCGATCCTCTGACGTTTCCTCTAGCGCCACCAGCAGGTCAAAGTTTCAATTTGCCCAATACTTTTATTTATGACTAGACCCGACATTCCCATCAGCCTCAGCTGTACTACGTGTTTTGTCAAAATGTTAGCATGCTAACCCGCTAAACTAAGATGGTAACATGGTAAATATTATACCTGCTAAACATCAGCATGTTACCATTGTAACTGTGAGTATATAAGCATGCTGATATTAGAATATAACACAAAGCATTGCTGTGCCTAAGTAGACCCCTCACAAAGCTGCTAGCATCAAAGACTAAGACTAAAGGCATGTTGAACACCTCAGGCATCAGGAGTTACCAAGGGAACAACTAACCACCTTTACCAGGAAAACAAAGTACTTAAAGTAGAGTTCGAGTCACATGATGGATGTCTCTGGAACAAAGGCAGTAGTTTACGTTGCAAACCGAGGTGTGGTGTCAGGTCAGGTGTGGTGTCCTGACAAAACGAGAGGTTTTGTATACAGCTTTGGTGCAGTGTTGGGGGGTTCATCAGGACCCCTCCTCTCCTCCCACCCGCCCCCCAGGTTTGGGGAAAAAAAAAAATCATAGAGCCAATTCCTCCTGCCCTGTAGAGAGGTCCTGTCACGTCTCATAGAGTGTACCCTTTTGAGGAGGCAGCATCACTGGGGCAGGGCATAATATGGAACTGTCACTGTGGCCTTCTGGGAGGTGCACGCTCCTTTGGGTGGCCTTTCCCTCTCAGCTGCCTCAAGGGGCCATGAGGGGTGGGGGGGGCAAAGGGGACGGGGAGCTGTGGCAGTGGTGATGGTGGGCCGGTGGGGGTGGGCACCCCTGCTGTCTCTCCATGGTCACGTGAAGGTCGCATTTTTACAGGGAAACGCCAGAGGGGGTGAGGAGGGGAGGGTGGCATAGCAGTAGAGACAAACAGAGAAGGAAGGCTGAGCATGAGAGAGAGAGGTGCAGATATGAGTCGACTGCACCTGAAAGAGCAGGAAGAGGAATGAAAAAGATGACAAACACCACTTGTGTTTTAGGGTATCAAAGCAGAAAAGGGCTTCGGCTGGAACTAGGCCATCCGAAGGCATGAGAGATTGCCAAAAGGGAGGACTCCTCCTCATGCCACATCGAGATAACACATAATCACTGACCCCAAACTTTCACACATGCACAGCACAAAAAAATACCCAAACACCTGCACACAGTTTGAATTCAGCCACAGCTTGAGCCATATCTGCAGCCATTGTTTTTTTTTTGTTGTTGCCGTAACCCAGTCTCCTCTGCTCACTCCTCCGGCACAGATAGCAGAGACCTACGCCTTCCTGCCCAGAGAGGCGGTGACTCGCTTCCTTATGAGCTGTGGAGAGTGTCAGAAGAGGATGCACATCAACCCCAGCACTGCAGAGTTCAAAGGTAATAGCACACATCAGAGCTCTGGATGGCTCTCTAATTTGAGAGACATCATTAACTGATATGCTATTTTTGAGATTAACCTTTTAAGAGTGGATAATGCTCGGATCCTTTGACATACTGACATGGAAAAGGTTTAATTACTATGTTGCACTGCATGCTGAGATGTTATAAACCAATCAATCTTCTACTACAACAGCCAGACTTAATTGTTGTAGGATTTTCTGAAATAATTTCATCATAAGATTCATAGAAATGTTTATTTGGTGTATCGTGTAAAATAGAGGTGTTCAGTTTGTGGTTGCTATTTGAGTGACAGACATGGTAAGTTTTCCATCGTCCTGTCAGACACCAAATATGAACTGATATCATTTTAGGTGTTTGTACTTTGAAGAGTTTTTGAATCGATCCCCCATTAATTAAACATACTGTATATATCCATCACTGACATGATGTAACAAAGACTCAAGAGGACCACATCTCTAGGATTATATAGACCCACTAAAATGATCACAGAATCCCTCTAGTGGCCGGTGTGGAGACTGCAGGCAGCTCTCAGCCACATTGTTTGATTTCAGGTGTTACATACAGTCTTTGCTACTGCTTGGATTTCAACCTTTGGCAGGATATTGCAACAATTATGTCTTACTGTGTCTGTGATTAGCTCAGACCGTACAGAGCTTCTTTACAGAGGGATTCAGTAAAGAAAGAAAAGCCAATAAAATGAATTATGTTGGTGCTGCATTTATTGGTGTGCTGTCCAGTTTGAATTCTTTATCCTTGTAGTTAGTTTAGAGCAGAGGTTTTCAAACTGCTCTAAAAAAAACAAAAGGAAGTTAGTTATTGCAGTTAGGCCAGCACATTTGGCGCGCAACTTGCGTCAAAAATCGCATTCCTTGTCTGAGTCATAACACACAGACATGATACACATTTTTTTTTTGATTCAGTGTGATTTACACTTTCTGAGAATATTATTTTATCTGATGTTCATTGCAAATAAACGCCCATAAATCTGCTTAGAAATCATAGAAAAGAGACGTTCCTTATAACTCCAGAACTTGCCTGAGAATGATCAGGTTTTTAAGTTTTCTTCAGTATCAAATTAATCCAGTGATAGTTGATAGTTGTACATCTATAGATACATTTCAAACAGGAACTAGTATTAGCTAGTATTAGCTAGTTCGGCATACTTTTAATGGTGCCCATTAAAAGTATGGCGGTGAGAAAGTCCTGCATTCAAAATTTTACTTAAATAAAAGTATAGAAGTATAAGCAACACAATGTACTTAAAGTATAGTAAAAGTACTAATTTTGCAGAATGGCCCCTCTCAGCATTATATATTAATTATCGGATCATTATTTTGATTGTATATGATGTAGTTGGAGCTAATTTTAACTATTTCATATACAGTTTGGTACTTTTAATCTATAATAATCCATCATATTTTATAAATTGATCATATGTTTTATATTTAAAAACTTAATCTGAAAAGTAACTAGTAACTAAAGCTGTCAGGTAAATGTAGTGAAGTAAAAAGTACAGTATTTCTCTCTGAAATGTAGTGAAGTAGAAGTATAAAGTAGTATAAAATGGAAATACTCAAGTACAAGTAAGTACACTACTTGAGTAAATGTACTTTGTTTCTTGATTAATCTGCTTGCTTCTACATATTTATTAGACATTAAATCATTATTATTTAGAATGATTATTTTGTAATTGTTGTTTTTTGTTGTTGTTTTCTTTGTCAGAAAATGACAGACCAACCTCACTGGTCCCGGACCTCATTGATTACAACATGCCTCTTACTGCCACCTACCTGAAACAAATGAAACTGCAGTGCATGACTGCCACTGAAAGGGTAAGTGCCTCTTTCTGCAAGTGGATGTTTGTGAAGCGTGGGCATACATACTAGGTATCCTGATGGATTAATTAGAAAATCTGACACTGTTAACATCTCCTTTTCACTATAATTGCATTTGTATTGACTGCACAAATCCTCTGGTTATTTTCTTTTCAGTCTCATCAAGGCTGTAGGGAGAAATGCTTTGTGCAGGCACAATAAGACATCCTCCCTCTTAACTTTTAATTCAATATTAAACAATCCGAGTAGTCTGGTCTGCTGGGAGGAGGAGCTCAGTGTGAAATGAGGATTAGTAAATCTTCTGTGCAGAGTGACGTCATGTGTGAGACCACTCCCATGTGGGACTGTGACAGAAACACTCAGAGACCACTGTCACTAAAGTGCAGGGAGCGGTACTTGATGATGATAATGTCGACCTCACTCACGCATAATTAGGATTATCCGGAACAATGACCCAGACTGTGATTTGCGGGTGAGTACAAATTAACAAATGCTCAGACTGTTGGGCGCATCTGTGTGCAGACTGAGAATGAGCAGGCCAATAATTTAATAATTAACCATCACAGAGGGTTATGTCAGTGTTGTAGGAGACTTGTAGTAATTTGTTCCATATCTCTGCTGCGCTGGTTTAGAGAACAGTTCAAAGCAGCAGTTGGTTCAAAATGCAGCAGGTTTGTTCTGTTGACAAAAGCAAATCAGTAGAAGATTTGTGAAAGTGTGTGTGGACTGTTGCAGGAGTCAGTTCTGCAGAACTTTGGTTTGATTGTTAGAGTACAACCTTGCTTTTCTTTTATGGCATATGGTAAAGAAGCAAACTACATACATTCTGTTCAAAAAGAGGGGTGATGAAAACATGCCTCAGATCTGTTTTCTATCCTTTTTACCAAACATTCCCACTGTTATGCACCTCAGTATAGCCATTTAGATTGGATACAGGCCTAGTTATAAAAACACCACTAAAATAGGGCTGCAACCAATGATTGTCCAAAAGAAATAAAGCCCAAAGTGACATCTCAAGATTGCTAATTTTGTCCAAAACCCACAGATATTTAGTTTACTGTCACATATGAGACAAAGAAAAACAACAAATCCTCATAACTGAGAAACTCGAACCACTGAATGTTTGGCATTTTTCTTGAAAAATGGTTAAAATGATTATCAAAATAGTTGGATAGTAGATTAATTGTTTCAGCTCTACACAAAAATATTTCCATGCTGGGAGATTTTAATTATATTATAAGTTGTATCACCTTCTGAAGGTATGTTGTATGTTGTGTTTGTTGTCTTAATTGGTGAGACAATACAGTTTATTCTATTCTCTCTCTCTCTTTAATGCTACATTGGTCACTTGGTACCTAATGGAGCTGTCACTGAGCATTTTGGTCCTCATCAAAACCCCTTTACAGAGGGACGGATGCATATTCCCAGGAGTTTAGGCCTATTTGTGTGCTCGTGTGGATAGAATGAGATGACGAGATGTATTTCTGCTCTGTTTCCATCACCCAGTCGTAGTTCTGCCCCCTTCTGCCAGCTGACACATGACGACGTGCACACAGGCCAAGGAGAAGTCACCATTTATGTTAGCATAAAGTAAACTGCCCTGGGTCGCTCTGAGAAGCTCAACGCTGCTCTGAAATGTGGTCATGGCTGTTCAGCAGACTATAATTTCTGTAGTTTGAAGCCAAAACTCAGGACAGCCTTTGAATAGTTTGTGAGATTATTCCACTCTCCTTTGCTAATCCTTACCCCCGTGGTTTACTCATACTCGTGTTACGCTACAACAAGCATCTTTAGGGTCTCTACGTAACAGAGTTAAAAATAGCAGTGCGCACATAAACATATTAGTCAGCAGGGAGGCTCCTACATGGCCAGACTTCAGTATGTTTTTATTAAGAGTTAAATCAAGAAAATGTTCACATTGTTTCAAGTCATAAATGTACATTGAAAGCTTTATTGGTTGCTATAATTATTCCTCCTTAATATGAGACTGGCCATGGCAGTGTAACTTTGGAAGGTACCCTCACGATTTCTCTAACTCAGACTTCTGAAGCTTCATATTCACGTCAACTGAACATCCATTTTTACACAGAACAAGGACTGTGGATTCACTTACATTGACATAGCTTTACGAAGGGACCTCTTTTTGGCCTGTATGGACAGCAGGAACAATTACAGCAACCAATACCTCTTTCAATGTACATATGGGCATGTCAGTATAGTTTTAATATAAACTTCAAAAAGTGTGACCCTGTTTTTTAACAGCAAAAAAGACAAAAGATGCAAAGTGTCATGATAAAAGTCTTGTCTTTTTCTCCCTCTCTTTATCTTTACGGGATGAATGGGAAACTTGAAAGTTGCTGTCTAAAGTGAGAGGACCTTTCTCCTGGTCCACTTCCTCTGCCCAACCAGGTTTCTTCCCCTGTCTCACAGTTTCTTTTCTCTCCCGCTGTCTCCCTTCAGGATGACAGTTCGGTGAGCAGTGAGGACATGAACAGCGCTGAGCCCACATGGGTCGCAGCTGAGCAGCCCCCAGTGCCTGAGCCCAGTCCACCTAATGGAGAGAGAGTCAGCAACCCAACTGCCACCGTTAAAGAAGAGGACGGTAAGACAACTGTAGACACGCAGCCATCTTGTACTAATAGTTGTCACTGGTTGTTGTTGGTATGATGTGGTTTTATTTGTTTTTGGTCCTTTTTTTAGTTTTATTTACATCTGGAATTTACACAGGAAGGGTACCGATTAGTGTTACACAGGAAACAGCTTGCCTCGTTCTTAGTGGACTAATCCAAATAAATCTACTCTTACAGGGGGTGGGACACCAACGCAGCCCCAATCCATTGTGCACCCCTCTCTCAGGGTACAGGGCTTAGAGAAGTAGGACAAAGGCCGATATTAACTGTCACAGATTAGGAACCACCACAGAAAAGACTGAAAATAGGGCAAATCATTGAGAGGGAGAATTACTCTGTTCCAGTGAACATAGGTGTGCGCAGAACACATGTTGAAACCATCACAGTCAAATCATTACATGGCCATAAACTGAGTTAAAAAGCTCTAATTTGCACACACCAGGAAGTGAAGGCTCCCTTCCCCCATCCGTCCCTCCTCATCTCTTTCTCTCTTCGCTGTTAACACTCTCCCCTTCTACCCTAACTTTTATTTATCTTGACAGTTGACCCCAATACCCACTTCCATAACAGTTTCAGAAAGCACAACATGAGGCAGGAAGTCCCATGCCCCAGTAGTTACACACCCACTCTGTTGTTACCCAAGACAGAAATAGCGCCTATTGTAGTAAACAAACCCACATTAATGCTAAATGATGACAAACATCCACACAGCTCATCTCTGTATCTGCGTCTTCGCCTTGTCCTCCCTCCATTCTGCCAGATGACGACTCCTCGGAGAACGGCAGTGCCAACGGGCTGCCGGCCCTGACCTCCCCGGAGGTGCTGTCTGTGGGTGGGAACCCCCCAGATGGTGGGACCCCTTATGGGGAGGTGACAGAGAACGGGTTGAGCGCTCCCCTGGACTTCAGCACCACCTCGCCCTCGTCCTCCTCAGAGGATCAGCAGCCGGTCAATCTGAGCGACAGACTGCTGCCTGCGGGGAGCTCGCCGCCAAACTCTTACCCCGCAGACCCCAACAGGAAGTACCCCATCAAGACAGAGTACAACAACAAGGTAAGAATAGACACTTGATTTGATTAATCACAATTTCAAATATTTTGTCTTTCTCATGTGGTACCAACTTTGTTTCAATGGACAGTTAAGAAAAATAGCTCCTGTGTCTGTATAATCTATAAATAGGTAATAAATAACATTTTTGTGTATTTCTGTGTGTTTATAGTCCCCTCCTTACAGCTCAGGAAGCTATGACTCTGTGAAGACTGAACTGAGCATGAGCGCAGAGGACTTGACCTCTGGTCGAGCACAGATAATTGACGACGACGACGACGATCATGACGACCACGATGACAGTGACAAGATCAATGACGCTGAGGGTATGGACCCTGAGAGACTTAAAGCCTTCAATGTAAGTAACCTGTCTAACTGTTGCAGTATAATTAAATTCATATAGAGAGAATCCATTACAGTGCTGTTCTTATCTGTGGATCTCCAGTACTGATGGCTATCAGCCAGCACTGTTATTGTTGTTATACGTAGATACTGTATTTAGAAATATCAAAGATGAAAAAAATTCTCATATCCAAACCCAATGCAGGCAAGAACTCTCTATTTATTCTGTGAAAACCACTATCTGTGCATTTCTGAGTCTAATGGAAACAGCTAGAACAGTAGAGTTGCAAAAATGCAAACATGAGTGAATAACCAAACATTAGAAATATTGTCCTGAATATGAGTAATGATTCCATTTCCATCACTCCTGTTTTCATCACCTCCCCCTCCCTCTTTATCCTCTCTTCTTCCACTCTACCTCTAATGCTCCCTCATCCCCTGCCTTCCCTTTTCCTCTCTTTTGTTTTCGACTCTCACACCCCTCTCGCTCTCCACCCCACACCCCCACTCCATTTTTCTGCTCTACATCCCCTCGCTCCCCTCCCCCTCTCTCTGTCAGATGTTTGTGCGTCTGTTCGTGGATGAGAATCTGGACCGCATGGTGCCCATCTCCAAACAGCCCAAGGAGAAGATCCAGGCCATTATCGAGTCCTGTAGCCGTCAGTTCCCAGAGTTCCAGGAGCGCTCCCGCAAGCGCATCCGCACCTACCTCAAATCCTGTCGCCGCATGAAAAAAGGCGGTTTTGAGGTACAAAGTGCCCCAGCTATAATGTTGCCTGCATAAATCCAACATACAATCATAAATATCAAAAAATGCAGTGTTTCACATTCGTAATGTGCAAAAATCTCGCTGACCCTTGCTGCCAGATACGACCAACACCTCCTCACCTCACCTCTGCCATGGCTGAGAACATCCTCGCTGCTGCCTGTGACAGCGAAACCAGAAATGCTGCCAAGCGGATGCGGCTCGATGTCTACCCACCAACGGTAAATGTCTTGGCAGTTGGTGTTTGTGAATTTGTCCAGCAGGGATTCAGCAATGTGCTAGGATGGCCAAACATCATTAACGGCAAACTACACAACATAAACTACAATATTCTGCCCAAACTGAAAACATTTAATTTCTCATAGGATGAGCCCGCCTCTGTTGACAAGCCCAACTTGAGGGACCCGGCCTCTGTGACCCCGTCAGGGTTCTCCATCTCCAGCGCAGCTTTTGCCCAAGACCAGCTCTACACCAATGGAGGCCTCAACTACAACCTGCGGGGATATGGGACAGTCGGCAGCAACCAGCAGAACTCTGGGGCTGCACAAACCAATGGTGAGGCGCTTCTGTCAGTCCAGCTCAACCAAACAGTGTGGCTTGAAAAAGAATTGTTAATGCTGTGTATTTAGAAGAAAACAATATTCAGCACACTGCTCTTGCAATTAAAGGGTTGTTTCATGCAAATTACAAAAACACAACATATTTTCTCATGTAAGTCTCAACCCTAATATGAGTTTCCAACTTGACACAATGCAGGTGAATGTCTCTGAAGGAATAATGTCTCTGTTACTCTGGATAATCCAAAGAACACATGGCTGACTATTTCTTCAGCAGAAAGTATTTCCATTGAAAGCTGTTCGTAGGTGTTGGTGGATTATCCAGAGTAGCAGGAACATTGTTTTTAGAAAGAGATGTTGCTGAATAATTTCAGCCAACATAGAGAGGGCAATGTCAGTATGTCTGACTGAAAATATCACAGCAACTATTGGATGGATTTCCATCAAATTTTGTACACACAGTCATGGTGCCCAGATGATGAATCCTAATCCTGACTTTTCATCTAGCGCCACCAGCAGGTCAACTTTTTTCAACTATTCAATAAAATATCTCAACATCTACAAGATGGATTGGTACTAAATTCAAGGTTTTCAGATAATATATCCTACTGACGTTTGTGATCCCTTAACTTTTCCTCTAGCGTCATCAAATTTCACTTCGTCCAATACTTTGGTTTATGACCAGATACATGCAAAACAATGTGTATGTAATAACATGTGAATGTAATAACATTCCCATCAGCCCTAGCCGTACTGTGTTTGGTGCTAATTGGCAACAGTTAGCATGCTAACATGCTAAACTAAGATGGTGGACATGCTAAAACATCACCGTGTTAGCACTGTTATTGTGAGCATGTTAGCATGCTAAAGTCAGCATGTAGCTCAAGGCATTGATTTGTCTTAGTACAGCCTTAGATACGGCGGTTAAGTCAGGAACATTTTTTTTTGTAATTTGGGTGAACTGAGCTTTCAAGAATCAGCATTGTTTGATAAATGTCTTATCCGCGTGCAGGAATCTTCTTCAAGATATGGAGCTCCTGTTTTTTTCTGCTAGTTCCAGGGTATTTCGTCATAATACCTCAGTCCTAATTGCATAGTTTGATATCCTAACATAAAGACATTTCTCAGGTTAAGGATGCTTCCTGACCCTATTTCCTATTCTCTGATGTATCTCCCATATTGTATGGTTTCCTTAAATCATCACGGTTGTGTCCGCAGGTCCCACAGATCTGAGTATGAAGTCAGTCGGTCCAAACTCCTCCTCCTCGAGCTCCAACAGTCACGGTCAGGGAGGTGGTGGTGGTGGAGCTTCGGCTCAGCTTAGCCATCCGGAGGTCACAGCGGTGAGGCAGCTCATCGCGGGATACCGGGAGTCCGCAGCCTTCCTGCTCCGCTCAGCAGATGAGCTTGAAAACCTGATCCTGCAGCAGAACTGAGTCTGATCCAAGACCTTCTCCTAGTCTGTCCATCTCTGTTGCGCTCAGTCACACATATTTTGGCAGACTTGCATACAAAGACACAAATGTACACGAGTGATACTGCAGTGCACAGTGGGTCCTGTAGGTATGGTACCTTTACTTATTCCCACATGTTTATGTATTTGGACGGGCCAGAACTTATCACAGGCAGAAAAATGTTTATTTATGCATTTGGTTCACTTTGACCTTAGTGCCCTGTTATCTGTAGCCATTCATCCCATTCAGTTCATTTTACCACTTCAACCTCCATTTGTCTCAGGAAGCGATGATCTATGTGAAAAAATTATCTGCATTGGTACGCAGGGGAGTACCAGAGGTGTTAACCTTAAATTAGCTGTGACCATAATGCCACATTGGCTCGTTAGTGCAGATGTTTGGACAAATGAACAGTTAAATAGCAGAGATTCAGTGTCATTACCGTGTTTCACAAATGTAAAATATGCTGTACAGTGGCATTATTCAGGTCATTTCTAAACAATAACTCTCTCCAAATTCACTTCTGTTTCATGGAAAATTTGGAGCATTGCTTTCTGAAAGTCCATAGATGAATCGCTGCTAAATCCACTGACCTGTTAACCTCAACAGTTACTGAAGGATGTGCTGACTTTGATGTACACAAAAAAAAATGTAGAGAAAGGAAAAGATAAACAGGACAGTGTTTGACAGTTTTCACCTGTAAATTTTGACCAACAGATCCGTCAAGTCGTTCGGTCGAAACTATACCTCGGTCCTGCTCTGTTGGAGTGGTTTCCAGATTCTTAGGCATGTGGTTACTAAGAGACAAAGACTCATTACCCGACGTGACTTATTTTCGGTTATTTTATTATGAATATTTCTATCACAGGCAATTTCTCATTACTTAAAAAAGGAAGGAGGCTTTTAAGAAGCATGGGTATGCAAATTGAGGTCACAGACACCTGTCAGGGGAAAAAAGAGATTAATATATTGTTTAGACTCTTGGTTTTATAACCAGCGCTACTGGAAAAGTGGAAAAAGGTGCAATATTGAAGATAATCAGCAATGGTGTGCTTACTGAAATGACTTTGTCAGGCTTGCTGAAGCGTTTTAAGGCAACAAGGGGAGCACTTTACCACAATCTCCTCCTGCTGTAACTGTCAAGTTGTAAAAAGAAATGATATCCCATGCAGCATTGTAGCCAATTTCAATGTTGTTGTTTGTTGTGAATACTGATCTTTATCGCTAACCTCATAACTGAGGCACTTTCATTGTATTGGGATCACTCATCCATAGTGAAAAAAGGAAATGGGACCTGGCAGAAAAAATTAGACTTAATGTTGCACGTCTTTTTTTACTTTAAAGTCATTTTTGGGTCATTTTGTGAAGGAATTGTCCTATGAGTTAAAACGGGCACATTGAGCTCACAAGTATCCATTACTGGCTGTCAAATGAATGCAGCGGTATCACCCTAACATACATATGGCTTTACTTAATGCAGTGTGAGTGTGTGAAGGCTGCTCAGACAAAAGAAACTCTGTCCGTCCGTCCGTCTGTATCATCCCCTCCGACCTCAGCTGTGTCAAACCCTCTCTCCCATCTCCACTCACTGATATCATGTCTGAAAACACTCTGTTTGAAAAGAAGCAAGAGACAATCTTTTGAAAAAGATGTAATCGCATCACAGTTTACTCTCCCAGCTTTCTGCTATGGTGTGTGTGTATTTTTGTGTGTGTGTGTGTGCGTGTGTGTGTGCGCGTGGTCTGAGGGCACACAAGAGTACTCAAAGCAGATCTAGAGCACAGTCTCACACTGGACACTTTTAATGGTGAGTCACTCAGCACAAAAAACAGTCGTGTAAGTGTGTGTATGTGGTGTTTTTATTTTGCTGATGTAAGTGTTGGTATTGACAGTATGTTGATTTTCTGTTTGTGTATAAGTGTATGAGTGACCCAGTTTGTACAACATCAATCTGTGAAGATTTTAATTCAGTAGGCTGAAACATTCCAAACAAGGACAATGACTCTTCAAGCAGCCAAAAGTGGCTCGCACCTTATTGATTTGTCAAAGTTTAGAGAGATATATTTCTGTATTTATCACAAATCTATCAAATTTATCAGTTATTTATCATGAATCAGTCTGTCAGTCTAGTCTATCAGCATCATTCATGAATTTCTCACCACCACTAGGCACATTTTTATTACCATGTCATAATTGGGCTGCATTACATTTACATTTAAATTCTATTATCTATTGCAAGTTTGGAAGCACTTTATAGCTCAGGATTAAGGTAACATAACAGTGATTTGAGTGTGTCTTTACCTCATTTGGAATATCG
This sequence comes from Siniperca chuatsi, assembly GCF_020085105.1. Lineage (NCBI taxonomy): Eukaryota > Metazoa > Chordata > Actinopteri > Centrarchiformes > Sinipercidae > Siniperca > Siniperca chuatsi. Next base: position 24,890,219 of record NC_058051.1, on the reverse strand, counting down.
GTTTCAGTTCAAACATATTGAGAACTGATTATAACAAAGGACAGTTTGACGCAACTCAATAAGAAGCAGCTTTCAATCTGCTTTATTGATGACTATATAAAAAAAAAGCGAACAGCTCCTTTTTTGAAAACCGTATTGGAGCTCAGTCTGAACTCATAAGTTTGCATGGTCCATCTGAGGGGTGTTTCATATAAAGGAGGCTCAGAAAAGAAGGGCGTCTTGTGAAAAGCCTGAACTGAACCAGGATGAATGTGTTTCATAAAGCTGGTTCGGAGCTAATGTAAGCAGTCGAAGTCGAGTCTGGTTTATTTCATGACTTTGAAACACAACCCTGAAACATCAAGCATATTGATCACATCAGTTCACAGTGAAGAAAACAGACGTTAAGACAAAACCACAATGTTCGCAGCCGCAAAGCAACAGAAAAAATAAACATAATATGGAGGGTGAAATATTACAGCAGCAATAACAACAACTTTGTAGGTCAGCGATGAGCTCAGACTCTGACAGAAGTAGAGATGAACTCAAATCAGCTAGTACTCCTCTGTCAGCTCTTTCTGCTGCTGTGCTCTGCTTGCGTCTGTGACTTGTATTATGAGCATTTTTAGAAACTTAAAGCGGCTATAATCTATACTTTTTGTAATAAAAATGTATCAACAATGTGACGATGTGAAAGGGGTCGCTGATGAACCTACAGAAGATTATCACCTGAATCTGCAGCTCCCCTCGACTTATGGATCGAGATTCAGCTCATTGTTTCAGCTCAACTTTACTGTTTTGGTTCACTCTCACCGCTCTCGTAGCGTCGTTTTCAGCGAAAAAGCTCTGAAAACCCACTGTTCACTACCTGCTCAGCAGCAAACAGCAGACAGGCACAGTTAGCGACTAGCTGGTGGACACAGTGGAGCATTTAGCAGCTAAAGAGCCAGATATTTGAGTTGGTGGAGACCAAAAACAGAGCTAAAAGAGAGAGAATATTGGATTTACATTCATCAGGTGGACACAAACACGACTCCAAATGAATGATAATGTTGCTCTGTAACTGCAAGATGTGCAAATAAGCAACTGTTTGCTAACAAGTTCACAACTTCAGTTATTGCAGGTTTAAATGATCATTTGGAATATGTTACTTAGTTTGTACAAGTGACTCAACAGCCTCCATATAGTAAAATAAAGTGATTTCTGGGAGTATGGCTCTTTAATTTTATTTAGTGACATTTAAAGAGAGAAGAAAGGGTGAAAATGTTTCTTACTATGAGGCTACATCCTTGGGCCAAAGTTGTTTATCAGCTTTAACTTAACTGCAGTGCATTTAAAAGCACATGTGTTCACCTTTTAATTATGCAATTATGTGCATCTCCTGTCAATGTGTGAGCTAAATTTTACATGTTGCTAAGTTAAGCCTGAAAACTAACCTGACCAGGACCAGGCTAGTCTGGAGGGATACGTTTCCATGGTAACTTAAGTCCGACTTATTTAAACCTCCTTTATGAAATTCCTGACTTACTGATGAAATAATGGTTTTAACTGGAAATCCTGCTTTATGAAACACCCCTCTGGGCTCAAACAGTCGTAATCATAGATGTACGTGGGACCTGAGTCCTCACACGTCTTCCTCGTCTCCTCCAACCTGCTCGTTTGTTACTGTAGCCATAGCAGATCCTCTCCTCACTCCGTGTCTAACTCAGTGACGCCATGTTGATCTTGTCTCATTATCACAACCAAACATTAGCTTGCAGTTTTGTAAACTTGTCTTAAGTCGACGCTGAGCAACATTTTAGCTGTGTGCTGGAGTTACTGTGATCAACAACGACCACGTGTTGTCATGTTGTTGTTTTTGTTTTTTTCTAATAATGCCCAATGGATTTTCTCTTTGTATTGACTGGACAATGTAATCTATTGGTGTTGATTAAAAATGCCCTGGTAGCTTGTGGATTGCTAAAGTGGTCAGATAAATGTACTGTATAGCTGTACAAAGAGTGATAAAAGATGTTTTAAACCTTTCTTTCTTTCTGTGGGTACAGCACTGTTTAAAAAAAAAATCAAAGTGGTTTTAGCCCTTGCCTGTTTTGACTTATCATTTGGTGGTGGTCTGTATTACTTCTATTGTTATTTATATTATTTCAATTGTTGCCTCTCCTGCACTGATAAGAGACTGTAGCTCTGTGCAGGGGGTTGTACTGTAAACCTGTGTGAAGCTTTGTATTTTCCCCCTCTGGTTTTGGACTCAGTGAAAGTGTGATGTTTACATGTACAGTTTTTCAAAATACTTTTTTTTTTGGTGTTTTATTCAGGCTATTTTTTTTTTCATCTCCTCACCTAAACCCCAAATCTGTGTACATTTGCCCAGATATTTTCCTTTTGTCGTTTCATTGCATCAAGTGCAGACGTGACCTCTTTGACTACTTGGTCACATGGTCAGAGTGTGCTGGTTGTGGTCGGCTCGGTGTTGTGGTGGCTTCCAGCATTTTAAAAGGTAATCTTAAGTAAAAGGGAGCTTCACAACTTCTCAAAGTGGACCAGCAAAGATTTATTAAAGATCAAGATGACTTTAATCAACTGTTTTAGAATACTATTGTGGCCTAAATGGAGATCGGTGGGGGTGTAGGTACATTTATTATACTACATTAAGTGCTCAGAATCTTTTAATATCCCGGCTGTATTGTCAGGGAAAACTCCTTGTCCTTGACCCGACTGGTACCCTGAAAGGTACACTTTGACCTGTTGTAATATCTCCTCGGTAACATAAAAGCCATTCCCCTCTCCTGGCCTTTTAAGGGGAACCCATAAACCTCAGGAAATACTGAATCTCCAAGTTTAGTTTTTATCCACTGATTTCTTCTGAAATGAGATTTAAGTCTCTAACAAAAACCATTAACATTTATATGAGATGTCTATTGTTTTGTACATTTATCATTGTGATTTAAAAGTGGAGCTTTTTCCAGTACCTGTGACTTAATATTTTGATTTTTTTGGAGTGTTTATAGGTATGGATATTTATTATTATATGTGAAACTACAAAAAGACAAAAGAAAAGGTTGAACCTGTTTCGTTTGTATGTTTCATGCAAAACTGTCCAGGTGAGATTCTCTCTGCCTCTTACATATCACTAATGAGGGACCTGTGTTTGTTTGGAAATAGCGCTTTTTCAGTGTTGCATCAACGCTATGAAAAAAAATACAACAAAAAAACAACAACAGTGGTTTACCAACAGCAGAGTTGCAAGGCTCTCCTCTTCTCCTGAGATGTCAGTAATTGAATAAAATAGTGCGATGAGCTATCTAACTGAGACCTCGCTTGTGGCTTCCTTTTTTCCTTTTATTTCTGTAAACATCTCAGTCTCACATCAAAAAACAAAACACACAGATGGTTCAGCACATATTTATTGTTTTTGATTAAGTTATTTGCCCACAAGAGGGCAGCAGAGCTACAGAAAGCAGTGGGAAAAGTATAGATGTGTATAGAAAGACAATGTCAGGAGGGTGCAGAGGTTACAGACTGTAGACATGCAACCTGTATGGACTGCACACACACACACACACACACACACATTTAAGTTGGTAAATTAGTTTACTGAATAACAATAAATCAAGCAATTACAATACTATCCTTGTTATCTGAAGAATAAATTAGATTAAATTTGAGGTTTTTACAGGAAGCCACTGTGAAACTTTGAAAACAGTAGTGGACAACAAATTCAATGATAGTGATTACAAATAAGAAAACAATTAGATTTTAACAGTTGCATTAAAGGAGGCATTGTAAAATGAATTAGTACAGTATCAAGGAAACACATTCACAAAAGTATAGACTAAGCTAACTGTCGAATGAGATTGAGCTTCATGCCAGGAAGAGACAAAGTATCATTAGTGAAAGATTAACATAAAGTCCCTGTAGGATGTACAACACAGTAATGAATCTACTAAACATATTTCATACTTCATACAGTATGCTAACAGTTAGCCCAACAGTAATCCAACAGTTACAAAGAATATCGTATTAGCGACACATTAGCCTCAGGTATAATGGCTAGCTTGGTTAGCAGTAAATCAATCACAGAGAAACCAAGTTAACTAATCACCAATCAGCACCTACAGATAATGCTCCAGGAAAGGCATTTCGGAAGGAGATAAAATATGTCTGTCAATATTGTTCGGTTACAGATCTGACAGAATTGGTGGATGTAACAATGGCAGTTAAACTGGAACTGGAACTGCCAGTAGTGGTTGCTACTAGCAACAGAATGTTCAAGTGAAACCAACTGCTGCTGACAGAGCACTCCTACAAAAAGAGTCAACAGTCATGCTAGCTGCTCTCTGAGGCTGTGGTGCTTTGAGCTAAATGCTAACACCAGCATGCTAACATGGTCACAATGATAATGTTAGCATGTAGATGTTTAGCAGGTTTAACCTTTGCCATGTTCCCCATCCTAGTTTACTGTGTTAGCGTGCTAATATTTGCTAATTAGCACTAAACAACACAAAGAACAGCTAAGTCTGATATGAAGGTGATTAATTTAGCAGATTTTGGTCATAAACCAAACCATTTCGACCTCATGGTGGCGCTAGAGGAAATGTTAAGGGATCAATGAAGTTATTATGATTCATGTGGAGACGTGCAGGATTCTTAGTCTGGAAACCATTTATATCTGTACAACATTTCACTGCAATCCAGTTTATAGTTGTTATTTCATCATTTCAGTCTGGACCAAAAGGTCAACCCCATACTTAGAATGACTGCATAGACAAACATATCTCAAGAAACAACGAGAACACAAGAAAAACGACATAACCTACATTTTTAAAAACTTATTTCAGTATAAATACAAAAGTATTATAAGCAAAATGTACTTAAAGTATCAAAAGTTAAAGTAATCATTATGCAGAAAATGAGCCCTGAGCCCTGTGAGTGTCATATCGTTATATATAATGTTATTGAATCATTATTAGTGATGCATTAATGTGTTGGCAGCATTTTAATGTTCTAGCTGGTTGAGATGCAGCTAATTTTAACTGATTTATTGTCTGGTGGGTATTTCATCTAATCAATAATAAAACATCATATTGGAATAGCTGATCATATGTTTTGTGGGTGTGGAAGTGTAAAGTAGCATGAAATGGAAATACTAGTAAGTACAAGTACCTCAAATGTGAACTTCAGTGCAGTACTTGAGTAAATGTAATAAGTTACATTCCCCCACCTTTAGTATTTTTTAGAGTGTAAAGTTAGGCAAACCCATAGGGGGCTCATTGATTCAATCATTTGACCATGTCCCAGTTTCTAGTAAGAATATTATGCAAACATTTATACGTAGTAATTCGTTTATAATAACCATCCCTGCCTTTTTTTCATATGTAGTTAGACTAAATTCTCTGCTGTTCAACAAGCATATTCATTGCTTCAAGTTTCAACTTGGCTTTGAATTGTCCAGTTTATAGAAGAAACAGTTCTCGAGGGATAACATTCACTAAAGTCACAGCAACACTTAAACAGGAACTGCACTTGCATAATTTGAGATTCCCTCATTAGTAAATGTTCCAGACTTATGCCAACTTTCAGAGCAGATTCATTTAAAATCTGTTTTCCAGGGTATTTTTAAAAATCACAAACTTGATCCACGTAACTTAGAAACACAAACAAACAACTGTGACCTGGCCACGGTGGGACTTTGACAGCATGCAACTTTTTGTGTTGACACTGAAAGTCCCTCAGTGACACGTGGACTCATACAAACTCAGTGGTTCACGTTCTCTGCTCATGCTGCTGATCAAATATAGACCAGTATGTCAACTGAGCACCTGCAGACAGTCTGAACCCCTTTACCCCTTTAAGACAAATATAAAATTATACAAAGATACACTGTGTCTGCTAATACTGTGAATTAGATGCATTTTTCCTCTCCTCTTATCTGTGCAGTTTGAACTTGAATGTTTTGTGGCAGTTCGCGGGTTGGACTCTTTGGCAGCGCTGCGTAATGGGCCAGCTGCCTTTGCCCCAGATTCCCTATATAACTTTGAGACAACTGAGTGCTCTGTTTTCCACTGACTATAAGCGATGAGAGGGGATCAGGGTTTAAAAAAGACTCTGGCCCAGGAATATTTTTAGTAAGCATCACAAATAAATATGATTCACAGTAAATTTATTTAAATATTCAATGAAGAGCTATTTTCAATTTCTTAATCTGAGTATTGGACGCTCAAGACCAAACCACCGAACAGTAGTGATAACACAAATGACGTGACCACCTGTAACTTTACATTTAATGGTATAAAACTGGAGAACCTCCTTGAAAATTGACGCATCTTATTCAGTCATGTCAATACAGTATGTTTTTGACATGACTGTCCAGCATTATACCCAGAAGTTTGTTTGGATGACCTTCCTTAATAGGCATATCCTTCACATGCAACTTTAAGTACTCCATCGATTTAGCTTTGCACTCTTATAACAACTTATGATGGACAGTTTCGAAAAAAGTATGAAAATTAATGCAGCAGAACCAGAGACATTGTCTATTTTATTCCACGCATTCTTCTTTCTTGTCAAACCCTGGCTCCTACATTACCCACAATGCAACATGACTGCCAACAGTTCAGTCAGTGTGTTATGCTAGTAGGAGCTAATGTAGCATCTAGCCTCTAGCCTGGAGCAGAGCTGAGGAACAGCTACAGAGGTCTGGTGAGCTCCCTTCTTTCTAACCCCACACCCCCAGATTTTTTTAATTTTCAAACCCGTAGTCTTCAGCACCAACTGAAGACAAGTGACACCACTTGAGGCAACTTACAAGACTTTGCACGGCTCCCTCTGGAACCACAAATCGCTTTATACAACTTTTTTCACATATGCAGTAGTACTCTCCAAGATCTGTAAACAAACTTTGATGTGTAAAATTTTGTTGCTCATTATTTGTTCCCCATTCCACCACTGACTGCAACTCTATTCAATTTACTTTCTAGTTCCTAAATAGTGGATTTTGCCATATATATTGATGAATCATCAGCATACATTAAACATTTTGCCTTGACTTGTAAATAATTTGTAAAAATAGCAAATAATAATGGTCCTAGACAGTTTCCTTGAGGGATACTGCAATTAGTTTTTATTATGTAAGTCTATGTCAATGATCAAGTATTTGATAAAATGATCAATTAAAAAAACTGTCTGTTTCCCATTGGTCAAATAACTGTCAAGTCGCTTGTCAAACTTTAACATATCCATTTCTCTCTCTCTCTAATTTCTTTCTCTTATCCATGTTTTGTTAGTTTTCCCCTATCTAGTGCTTTTTTGGTCATAGCAACTGTGTTGTTTTTATACAAATATCCTGGGGATTCGTCCTTCACCTTGTTCTGTAAACTTTGCACAGAGTGACCTGGAGTGTCTTTTGGAATAATAAAAAAAGACCTGCATGATAGCAGACTCCCGTGTCAGTGAAGTGACACAAGAGTTTTTGTACTTGGCTGGGATCACAGGACATTTTTAGACTCTGATTCGTTTCCAGGAATAGGGGAGCTTTGAAGGGTTTGAAGGTCTGAAAACATAAATCGTGTCTTTGGTCCTTTAAACTCCAAAATGTTTGTCCCAGTACGGCTCTAAATGCTCCACATACAGTACCGGAACTGTTTGACTTTCTTGTTTGAACAGAAAGATTATCTTAGAACAGAACTGGACTGTAACCAGAGTTTGTTCAGTCTATTCTTAGCTGTGCAGTGTGCACATTGCAAAGTGTTCCCTACACATTGATTTCACAGAAAAGTTAATTCAGAGAACCAGTGCATGTATTGATCCTTCTAAAAGTACCCCCTGTCATTGCAGTAATTCGAATATTTTTAAGGTCCAAAATGATAAGAAATTATGCTAAATTATATGCAAATTTCACAAGAGGTTTTATGGCTCTGGATTTGGAATCCTGGTCTTACTACAGTTATATTTGGTGAATGAAGACTTATATTTCTTTCAGCACAGTTAGTCCGAAAACAATATTGCTTTTGAATAAAAACACAAAGATTGCAGCTGGAGCATTAAATGCTCTCTCCTTGCAGCATTTGTAATGTGAGCAGACTGAATCTTTTTCAACAGTGTTCTGTAGCATTAAAGTAGAATAAGATTTAATAGCAGCAGTGGACTGCTTTATTTTTATGCCGTGCAGTTGTTATGGAAGGATGTGTGATAAACTCTGCAGCAGGTCTGTGCTAGCAGTAATAACTGACCAGTGATCTGCTTTCAGAAATGTGTTGCATAAATGTTAGGGTCAGCTAACTTCAGCTGTTGTTTCCTGATTCATTTATACATTTGTAGAACCAAAAATATGAATAAAACATGTGTTTCAATGTAATTGTTCAATGAAAACCATATACTTGTCCTGACCTTAACTTTTCCTGAAGCTGTTGACCCACATTCAAGCTCAGGTGAGGGATTATGTAAGCAGTATTAACAACTGAATTAATGGTTGCTAATCATAAACTAAACAGATTAGGTCTGTTTGGTAAGTAGGCTGCATGTGTTCCCTTACAGTTATAAAACAGCTGCTCTGCTGTGTGGATCACAGAGAGGTGGCAATAGTACTGAAGATTTAAGGTTTATTAAAAACACAAAACAGATAATGTCACAAATTGTTTTCCTAAATAATAATAAGATGCTTCTTTTGGCAACCAGTCTATAAAGGTTCAAAACAGTATCTGTATGGAAACAATAAAATGTAAGACGTAAGTACTGACTTAAGCATTTTATTTATTATTATCAACAATATCAAGTCACAAGAAGAATAAAATGAAAAAAACTTTTTACATACTTGAGTTTTTTTTAAACTTTTGGTCATAATAAAAAGATACTATAAATAGGAAAATAGGAAAAGCAAACTCCACTGACAAAAGGTAACAAACACCATCATTATCACCACATCATCATCTCCATCTCCAGTGACAGACTATGTCCTGGATGGCAAGCTGAGGAGGCTGCGGGGGGCAGGAAGGTGAGGCGGCGGCAGGGAATGGAGTCTAGGAGGAAGTTGGTGGAGGGGTCGATGTTTCAGACTTTCCGTTTTCACTGCTTTCGCTCAGTTGTCTGTTCAAAACCATTTCTCTGGCGATGCAGGTCACCTGACCGTTGGCCACTGTGTAGACTCCGTTCCTGCAACACAAAGGAACGTTAGTTTTACCCCAAAGAACAAAAAAAAAATGCAGCTAGTTTACGTTACGTTCATTTATTACAACACTCACTTTTGATTTTCAGATCCATTCTGCAAGCTGGGCTGGTTCTGTTTTGCAAAGAAAAATGAAGTCCACCAGTGGCCAGAATCTTGCCTTGGAAGTCCTGTGAAGAACAAAATAAATTTTAAACAGGAACTTTTTTTGGTGCAGGGGGTACGTCACTTTTTCACACTTTCCAAAATAAAACCTTTTTTATACCTGGGTGATGTGGAATGACCTCCCCTGTGTACTCGGCACTGCCACAGGAGCTGTTGCTGGAGGCAGACCCGAGGCGCCCTGGAATAAAGATATAAAGACATTTCCTTTTAGTAAAAAACAAAACTCAAGGAAATCTTATCAAAGACAAAAAACTGGCTTCCACAGGTGGGAACAAATACTGGTGTCAGATGCAGAATGAAAAACAATCAACGATGCATTTTTGCCATTCACTGAAAAAATATAAATGCATATAGGCCACGTCTGACTCACTTCTATAGTAATCATGGGTGGCGATGAGGGAGCCACTTGATGGAATTGCTGCCATTTTGTCTGACCTCAGGTGGAAAATGGTAACCTGTAGGAGAGACAGAGGAAAATAGCTGATATTATTAGGCTGGAAATAAAACAACAAAATGGATGCCGTTATCAATTAATTTCCTTCCATTTGATTTTTATCTTATTTTACTTGATATCACTTGCATTTTGTGTATACTGTTATCATCCTATTATCTTGTTTTTAAAAAGCATTCAAGCACACTACTTCAGCCAACACCCCAGTACAACGATAATGTCTGAGCTTATGGAGACATGAGGTGAGGAAGCACATCTGCATTGACAGCATTCGCAGAATAACAAGTCACTCAGGACCCACTTCAGGGAAGTTTTTACTGCATGCATTCATGCCCTCTGTGCTCCATTCCTGTCCACAGGCCTTCACTGCAGAGTGATAAAGAAGAAGCAGCTGCTCCCTAGAATCTGGTTTCCCGTGACTCAAATAACCAGAGTGTGCAGCTGAACTCGGATAGCTTAGTGCAGGAGCTGACTGCATGGCTAGCAAAATATTATGCTGGTGTTCTTGCCCTAGGGGACATATATGTATGCTGGTAGACGTCCAAGCTACTACTGTGTTCTGCCAGGAAATGATAGATTGCTCTATCCAAATGTCTTACTGGCAAAAATAAAATCATAACTAAACTTAACCTTTTTCTCGGAATGTATTGACATCGCAGCAAAATATGCAAGAATAAACATGTATTATTTGTGTATGTATTTGCATATTTCACGTGTAGCTATTTCAGTAGAATATGTTATCAGCCTGGAGCCTGAGAACCAGTACAAGGCTGTAAAGCTTAACACCAGGTGAGCAGCAGGTGGCTTTGGGGATTTCAAGGAGCAGACAAATACATGTCTAAATAAACACAGCAGCTGCCGCATATTAAAAAACACTTATACAGTGGCTAGAAGGCAATTTGATCTAGTAACTAGTATTCACTGTATGTGCTTATAAAAATGTATGTCCTTGCAGAGAATAAGTTAAACAAATATTAAAATGACACCTGTGGATTTAACAGGCAGGTATCCTCACTAAAGAACAACACAAAAGCACTCCAGTACACACACAGTTATGCAGAAAGACACCTCTTAGCCTAATAAACTAATGAATAGGCCTGTTGTAGTATAAATGTTGAGGAAGGCAACAATCTTCAAAATATTAGGTCATATTTAATTTATGTTTAAACGTACAAGAGAATAACTTTTAATGTAAGAAAACCTTGACTTTATTTATTTTGACCTACCTTGAAGAGCAGGATGTTGTTGTTGTCACCAGATGCGGTTGTAAAGTGCTTGAAGCAGAAGAGGTGCTAGCTGTTCCAATGGCCCATTTGTGGATGAACTGTCACTGCTGCAACTGATTCAACAGAGGGACGACCGGCTTTTATAGAGGCCTGCCCTCGGCGCGTGCTTCTGTGGCACGGGGCGGGGATTGTGGCAGCTCGAGGACACAACGTGCTGTTGTTCTGGAACTCGGTGAAACCAGAGGAGGCTTTGGACCCGTTGATGTACGTGATCGCTTCTCCATGTTAGCACCTCCATGGTAACTGGCCAGCTAACGGTTGATCGCTGCTGAGTTTTAGGAGTGAGTCGGAGACAATCTGATAGAGACGAATATTATTTAAGAACATTTAAATCACGAACATGGATTCTTTGGAGCTGTTTTAAGACGTTATACGTGCGTTTTTATGCGTTTAACGTTTTTCTCCTGGCAACGTCACAAAACGTTAACTTATTATTTTCTTTAGAAGTAGCTGTTAGCTAGCTACGGGGCGTTAACTGGAGTCCGTAAATTATGGTTTTAGGTGAAGGGAATCTGTTTTAATTCTCTGGCAGTGTGTCACATCTATGAAGTTTAGCTAACTAACGTTATATCAGTGCTATTTTACATCCAACTCCACTCAGTTTGTCCGCTCTCTTGAACCATCATTAGCATTAGCAACAGTGCTTTGCGTAGCTTTAAAAAGTTGTGAAAACACCACAATGAACATCTCTCCCTGGTGGTCTAGTGGTTAGGATTCGGCGCTCTCACCGCCGCGGCCCGGGTTCGATTCCCGGTCAGGGAACTAGTATTTTCCTGCATTTTAACCTTTCACCCACTTTGTTCGACCAGTTTGGTTATAATTGTTACAACACAAACACGTCTATAAATAATAACAATAATGGCTGCCACGCATTAAATATTCGTTTATAAGTATCAAAATCACATGTAATACATCAAATTTAACACTAAGTTTGTTATATTTATGTTCTACACTGATATTGCAAATTTGTTTTGTGTGTGTGTGTATATATATATATATATATATATATAACATACTACAACTACATTTCATTGTGCAATCCTGTATTGTATTACGACAAAGATGAAACTTGAACCTAATGTTGTTCTACTAAAGTTATAGTCCCTCCATAAGGCCTGGGAGTATCAGCTTTTGATTTCAGTAAGTACAGTAATGGTGACACTTGCATCTCATTTCCATTTTCTTAACAAAACTGTCATTTAAAGCCTGTAGCGCCTCCCAAAGGCTCGATATAAAACAAGGGCACCACTGACAGTAGTCTAGGCTTTAAAACACTTTCTCTCAGCAGGACATTTAATTAACACCAATCGAAGTAAAATTAATTTACTTATGTGACCATCAATGACAACAGACCACACACACCATTCAACTGACTTTAATTGAAAAATCTTAAAGTACAAAAATACTTCATGTTAGTGATATTCTGTTTTGTACATGTCACAGTTAATGTCAATGAATACGTAATGCAAGATGGGTTTACTGCAGTCACATCCAAATAAATAACTCTTAAATTACATGTATCCAACATGCAGAAATATAACATTCACATATTAAAAGACTACTTTTACATTCAAGTTTAAAATAATATTCCACTGCAAATTTAATACATTCTATTAGTCATATTGTTTTAATACAACAGTCAGAAATAACAGTGTAACATAAATTCACACAGACAAGGGAGCAAAATAATATTCTTTCATAACTTTACAAGGTATGTAAAATAATTAATTGTGATATGTTGGAAGGGTCCATGTCATGTGGTGTGGCGTGAGGATCTTCTTTCAAACCCAGAGGTGAGCCCATTACTTGTCGGATTGCCAGTCACCTTGTCCTGTGTGATCCAAACAGGAAATAAGTGATCAACGCTCATATACACAGTACTGTAAGATGTGTCTTAACAAACTCACCTTCACACTGCCGACCATTTCCTCAATAGACTTGAATGTAGAGGAATGTCTGCGGAGAAATGTGAAGACAAATTACACATCTGCTTTTTTGTCTATAAGTCAAAAGTAACTGACCTTGATGTCCATTTTAGTTTAACCACACAAATACAACAGTAAGCAGTAAATATAGGAATTGCAGTGACAAACACTCGTGTTGTTTTACCTCATAGCTGGCACACTCATGGTGTGGCTCAGGGTGCTGGGCAAGACACAGAAAGAAGGGAGTTTGAGCATTATGAGACGGGTAAGGCTTAAAAACAAGAATATCATACAGAATCAGCAAAAGCTCTATAAAAACCCTTTAATTTGCTCTAAATTTTATATATCTTTTGTGTAGGACTGCAACTGACGATTATTTTCATTATTGATTAATCTGTCACTTATTTGTTTTACGACTAATGGATTAATTGTTTGATTGAAAAATGGCCATCACAATTTGCCAGAGCCCAGTGTGACCTTTTCCAATAATGTGTTTTGTATGAATGATATTAATATTAATATTAATTGATTAATTATTTCAGCTCTGCTTTTGTTTTTCATACAGTCGATACTATATTCATGTTAACTTTATGATCGTCTAACAGATACTACAGCTGTACAAAGGTGAAACTCACTTTAAAGTCACTATATTCTACTTTAAATTTGACTGACACACACACACACACACACACACACACACACACACACACACACACACACACACACACACACACACACACAATGGTTAGCTGAGCTGCACTATCGAGCAATGTCTGACACTACGCCTAACACCTAGAAAATAGGTGAAATTTCTAGTTACATGTAAAGGTAATCAATTCAGTAATCAATTTATAAATGAAGCGATCAGATCGCAAACCTCTCTGAATATGCTTATCATGGTAAATGATTTGACGTGGTGTCGTCTGGCAGACTTCTAGCTGTCAGCACTTGGTGCCAAACATTATATCGATTGGAATGAAAAAGATGAAATAATAAGTTACACTCACCTTAATCAGAATTTGCTAGTTCAAACTGCAACCACTTTACCTGTCCTTCGTAGCATAATGTTGCCCAGAGTAGGCTAACATTAATGTAAAAAGGCTCTGCATTGCCCAATGCCTGCAGAAATAAAAGGATTGTGTACCTTTGTATCTTTTGAGAGCTAGATAATAGAGCATTGTGAACCTATTCACTGCTGAATAACTGGAAAATAATCTTTATTTAAATAAACTGCTATCATTTTTATGTAGCCTATAAAATATATACTAGCAATAATGACTCTGGATAAATACAACCTTCCTAGAAGACTGCATCAAGGGATTAGGTGTCGTGTCAGGTGTGGCGACACAGTGCTTCGCACCAGTGCTCGGCATCAGCTTCACTCAACCCTGCACTGAAACGCCACACGTGCCTCTACATGTAACTAGAAATGTTCTATTATCTAAGTGTTAGGCGTAGTGTCAGACGTTGCTCGATAGTGCAGCGCACCTGACGGTTACAGCTTCACTCAACACCACACCTGCTCCTACATGTTAATTTTGTTATGTCCGGTAGCGTTGGTGCGGCACAGCAGATCATTCTAACGTGTTAACGTTGCACCTAAATGAAACACACACGGCCTACGCCACATGTGCGTGACGCCTGTGTAACCATTGTAAGCCTATGGAAACTGTAGGTGTAATGTCAGAGGTTGATCAGATCGCAGAGGTCTTGTCAGGCGCTAATGAGGCGTCTGAGGTACTGGTGTGCATGAAAATTGAAATGTTCCACACCATTATACTTCACACCATTCAGCTTCACAACAATGAGCTCAGTTCAGTCATACCGCTCAGATCTTACCGTGGTGGACTCGGGAGAGGCAGAGCTCTGTTGGGATAAAGACAGACACACAGATAACGTCACACCAGCTTCTGTTTCCACATGGATGAGAACAACAGACTTCTGTCCAGCTGTGCTAGTGTGATTGGATTATGGTTGCTTACAGGCTGAACAAAAACACAACACAGGAAGCCTTCGTACTTAAAGTGATACTCCACCCAAAATCTTCTTTGAGTTCAAAACACTCATTGTTTAAAAGCTTTAGTTACTAGTTATTTTGCAGATTCAGATTATTAACTTAAAACATAATCAACAAATAAATTCTAATGTATTTTCATAGATTAAGCTACCTGGCAGTGTAGAAAATTAGCCCCACCTTTACCAGCTGCAACATAAAGATGATGCTCACACATTAATGAATCAGCAGTTATAATCCATTAATAGAATATTATTCTGAAACAGGCCATTCTGCACAGTGAGTACTTTACATTTACATTTTGATGCTAATGCTGATGATGACAGATGAGTTTTTCTTGTAACAGAGTATTTCTACACTGTGGTATTGGTGCTTTTACTTAAGTAAAAGATCTGAGAATGTTTGATACTCAAAAGATACATTTTGGGTGGAGTATCACTTGAAATAAAAGATGTCCTGCAATCAGTCAATGAGGGCTGATGAGGAGACATCAATTGCTTACAGCTTTAAAATGCATGAATTATTTTAAAGTTTTCTTGCTGTAAACAAATCCCATGAAAAGACCAAAACCAATAATGCATTAAACCGTCTCTCAGACTTCCCAAGTCTGTCTGTAACAACAAGCCCACCAGGACGGAGTTGGTGGGATTTATTCAAAATAAACTACAGTGCCCGTGTTCATTGTAATGAAGGAACATGTCACCAAAAAGCTATATCAGGCTGTGGATGCAAATATAATACAATTTATTGTTGGTTTTGGGCTTTTCATTGGATTTGTTGACAACAAGAAAAATATCGAATATCGCCAGCTTTATCCTTTAAATGTACAAATGTAGCGTCTAGTCATGTTACTACATTACTACACACTGATTGACAGACAGTTTTTTAAACATTTAGCAGTTTTTATATTGACTGTGACTGTACTGTTCAAACCAGTGTTTTGGTTCTGGTGCTGGTGTTTAGATCCAAGTAGACAGGGATAAAAAGTAATTAACAGAACAAAAAAACATAATTGGAAATAAAAGTGCTTTCAAATGTTCTAGCATGGCATTTTTTGAAAGCCAAAACATGGTTTTATAATATTCTTTTGTCTGAGAATATGTGTTAAATGTATTAGTTTGAGATATGGAATTTTTCTTTTAGATTCTGCCAACCTGTAACAGTAACCTCAATTTGCATTTTAAAGCATCTTTCTGACATGTTGCCGCCTTGTCGTGACTCTCTGTTGGTCTCCTGCCTGTCCATCTGCCTGGCTGAATTAGCCAAAGACAGCTATTTTCCTTCCAGGCACCTCAATGGTAGCTTCTGCGCTATTAACATGCAGAGTTTGCTGTTTTAATTGTGCCAAATGTGTATCACGGAGAACAAAAACTACTATCTAATTTCTTCTGCTAATTTTGGTTTGTTATGACTAATTACTGACCACTTTTTTAACAAATACAATAAAATAATTCAACTTTTTCTTTTCAGAAATTAGGAGGGAGGAGCTAGGCCAATCCTGAGGGTACCTCATATTTGCCAGTCTCCTGGTGAGGGCCACGCCCATATTGGACAGTGCAGAAGATGTCACCTGGCCTGCATGAGAGAGACTCTCCCGTGTCCTCACATATCTACAGGTAGAAAGAAGTAGTTATAACATGAACTGAGTAAAGTCACAACACTGCCAACACACATGTGACACTTAGCAAACAGGAGAGCACGATTGTATGAATTCACACACACTTAAAACAGAAATTAAGCAGTTAACAACAGGCTCATATATATGCCAGTGGCTACGCTCTATCTGGCTTTTAAACAAATGCTTCAGGCTAGTCCTGCTGTTGCCTGTTAATACTACCGCTCCTTGTGCTAAGTCAGGCTGTAAGGCTATTAACAGGCCACCAATCCTATTTGACCTGGAAAATCCCATCACTTGTTTCTAAGAAGAGAACATGTGAGCACAGGACAAAAACGTTGGGAAACCCTTGCGCTACGAAATGCTGTGCAAATGTTTTTTATAGGATATGATGCAAATATGATGACCAACACTCACACGTTGGAGTGGGTGATGTCCTCCAAAGTGGCGGAGGCAGTCAGATATCTGAAACAAGAGCAGAACATGCACAAGTGAGCAGATTATTACTCCGATTTAAAAGAGAGACCACAGCAGTCATTAGTCGTTAGTGTGCTTTCCATGGTTATGTAACCATGTCACACGATGAAGATGCGTGGCAAATGATCTACCGGGGGAGAGGTTGGGTCTTAAACCAGGTAAGACTATGGAGGTGCATAGTAGAGCTTTTAACCATCCAACAGACCTTACTACTATTTAATGTAACAATGACATGCAGAAAGCTATACTGCCAGTCTAAACATGCAACTTACGGGGCTGAGATCTGGACGTCCTGCCAGCCTTTGGACAGGTTCTGTTTGATGTTACTGAGAGGACTCATACCCAGCTGCCTCCTGATGTCTGCTGCATATTTTTCTTTGACCAAAAGCACCTGCCGCAAGGTCTGAATTTCATCCTCCATCTATGTGGAAGGAAAACACAAAATTCAGTTCAATCAGTAGAGAGACAACATATTAAACATGGTTACTTCTGCTTTGTGTTTTTTTTAATGATATACTGTGATGACTAGCCCACAAAAGCTGCATCACCTTTGCAAGTTCAATCCTTAGATTGTCTAAGTCCTCCTCGGTTAGATCTAAGGATGAGCCTCCATTTTCTGTTATCCTTGTGGAGAAGTTCATGGATGATGAAGCCCCACCAAAACCTTCCAAAGAAACTTGGGGGAATAAACATTAGATAGATACAAAATATTAGATAGATAAGCAAGTAAATAGGAACAAGTATATATAACTAACGCATAGGAGACCCTTAGATGCAGTGTGTAAGAATGAATATGAATATAATTTCAATTTTTTAGGATTAAGTAGTCCCTCCGAAACCTTCCAAAGAGGCATGTGAACAATATTAGATAGATGGATAGACAGACAGACAGATAGATAGATAGATAGATAGATAGATAGATAGATAGATAGATAGATAGAGTATGTACCCAACGTATATAACTGTTGCATAAGATATATATTTGGTTAACGAGTCGAATAAGTTTAAAGCTCCAGTAGTTATACAGTAACAGATGGCAGTCCCGCCGGTTTTATATTTCGTAATCGGAGCTGTCCTTAGTGCTGAACTTCACTGCTAACTGAAGCTAGCTGGCTAACAGCTAGCTAACGTTACCTGTTGCTCACGGAGCTAACGTTAGCCAGCGTCGACAGCAGCATAAAGACACTATAAACACGTTAACTGCCGACTAAACCTAACCAAGGTACTTATGAAAATGAATTGTAAAAACAATGTGAGATGGTCTTACCTGGTCGGTTCATTGCTGCCACTTTCCACTTTCACACCTCGGAGTGTAACGTTAGCTAGCTAGTTGGAGCCTCCTGTCCCCATCCAATCAGCTCAGAGACCAGCAGGGCACACACACACACACACACACACACACACACACACACACACACACTGAAGCACTGAGTCATCACCACCAAAAACAAAACAAAATAATGTCCATCATTTATTTTATCACACTTTTCTTATAAGGGTTTGAAAGTTTGCCTATGCCTATGACAAATACAAAACACAGCATTTTTAAGTATATTGTCATCAATATATGTAAGATATGATACTTTATCAATATTATATGATCTTCAAGATAAAACATAAGGATGACCTAGTGGATGGTTATTTTTTTATGTAAGCATCTAACCATGAGTTAAGAAATGACATGCATGAGATCCCAAATATATTCCAAAATACAGTATTTCCAAAATAATCAGTGGTGGAGGAGGTATTCAAATACTTTACTTAAGTAAAAGTTGTAATACCACAGTACAAAAATGTACTTAAAGCATCAAAAGTTAAATTACTCTAGCATACATATACTGTATAGCATCATACAGAAAGAATAACTGTTACACTATTATATATTATCATCATTAATTAGTGGCACTTCAATGTTATAGCTGCTCAAAGTGGAACAGATTTTAACTATTTCATTTCAAGTATTTTACTGTTCTGTATATACTGTAATCTATAACAATATATTGTATCTCAAAAGATGATGATATGGTTTGTATGTAAACGATTAATCTGAATAGTAGCTAGTGACTATAGCTGTCAATTAAATATATATAATATATGTAAATAAATATATAAAAGTACAATATCAGCCTCTGAAATGTAGAAATAAATACTCAAGTAAAGTACCTCAAGTTTTTACTCTAGTACAGTACTTGACTAAATGTATTTAGTCACGTTTCGCCACTGCCATCGTTTATGTTATCATACCTTCCTTCTAAAGGTTTGACAGTAGTGCTGTCATTACATGTGAGATGAGAGAGATCAGAAACCCAAAATTAAAAACAAAAATAAAGCATGAAAACACTGGCTTCCCAAGTGGAGAAGAAGTGAGAAATGTATGACAAATGATGTTAGTATACAGTATGTAGGCTTTTAAGAGTAAGTTGTTAGAGCAACCCATTGAAATTAGCCAGTCTTGTGCCTAAAAGAAAGGTCCTGATGAAATAGCTGATGGCATCTTTTAATATTACCAAGGAAATCTATTCATACAGTATAGACTAAGTTAGGGTCAGTCCACTCAAATGGAAGCCAATGTAAAGCACCTGTAATGTTGGTTATACAGTCTCTCCTTTTAACTGAAACTATAGTAGCCTTATACAGCAAGACAACTGGATTTACAGTTGAAATGAGTGAAATAAAAATGTTTTAATGTGTGTAACTTCTCATTTATAATTAGCGTGACACAACAAGTTGGTAAAATGAAAGACTTGTCTCCATCTGCTGGCAAAACATGCCACCACACTGCAGAGTGCTAAGTCTCCTCTAGAAGTGAACAAAAAGCATGTAAATTTAGGATGAGGATTCAATATGAATGCATGTGTAACCCAATATTTGGTTATCTCGCATTACTGTGTATTTTAAACCTTAGAAATTTAAAAGTATTAGTTGCATTCTGCCAAAAAATATTGATGCAGCGTAAATAAATATGAATTCAAATATTTCTAATTAGAAAAAGTGCCACATTTTGACCAATACAAGTTGATTAACCATGGACCTGCAGCGTCATTAAAGTTCTGGGGAATATTTACCTGAACTGGCTGTTTATTTTATTGCTTTTGTGTATTGTATGTATTTTATTTCTTTATATTTCATCATTCACTGTGGTATTTTATTTCTCTTGTTGTGAAGCACTTTGTACTTTGTGCTCTATAAATAAAGTTTTATTATTATTATATTATTATAAATAGTTTCACCCTCACTTAGAGGTGGAGACATTATCAACTCACTGCTCTGCAGAGAGGCATATTGGATTCACACTCTTAACACAGTTGAGCCTTTTGGCCTAAATTAAGATGTTTCCTCCAATTTATTACACTTGATGGATGCAGTACTTGTTTCTGTACTTCTATCTATGTAACTTTAAGACATATCTGTGTTCTTTTGTTTCTGATGTGATTCATAGGGGTGTTGGCTATGGCAACTCCCACCCTTGGATCCATTTATTCAATAGATTTGAAATCCTCTTCAACCAATTATCCAATGACAACTGTACACCTGTTCTAGGTTGACTATATATGTTGTTTGCCTTTTGTCCGTGTCCATTTTGACTCTGATGAAGACACAGTACTGTTGAAACGTTAGTCTGTATGCACAAGCTAATTAATTAATTTATTATGTTGTGAATTATTTAACATTTATATTAAATCCATATATGTTAATGTTTGTTGGTATGGCTGGTATGTTTATGTGCATGCTCCATGCTTATTGCCACCAATGTGCATGCGTCTTTTGGCTTATTTTGTATGTGTTTTTGAGTTAAACACGACAAACTATATAAACTGAGAGAACTATCACCATGTTGTTATTATTCCAATGGGAAATAATTTGATAAAGACACAATGTTCAGGAACATTTATTCAACAGCAAATCAGATCAATGATCCACTTGTTTTCCTCCAGACACACAATTACCATGCTACAACATAAACGTTAAGGTTTATACTTTATATGGGCCAAGTGTATGTACAAGCGACCTTAACCATTAAACCATTCCTTGCTAAATTTAGTGGTTACATTACAACACCATACCAGTTGAAATTATAGCCAATTATCATTTGAAACATGACAAATTATGAAATAAATAAAATTCCAAAAAATGCATCATATAACCATTTCACTATAGTTACACTATATACTATGTTGTCTTTTTATGGAGTCATTTCCTGATCATTGATCCATTATAGAGCCATTATAGATTTTTTTTTAACACACAGTGCATTCAACTTAGAACATTTACAGTAGCATTTTTCAGTATCTCAATGAAAAAGCCATGACAGGAACATCTATGTTTCATCAAGGGTTACAGGAAACATCATACAAGGGCCACAGAGGTCAACATCCATACAGTTAATAGCAGAGGGTGGGCAACAGGAGCTCACCAATTGTAAACTATTGAAACACATTATTAGCAGTTATGAAACTGACAAAGTGGCAAAGATGTTCATGGAAATTTATGGCAATTTGCAAAATGTGTGGCAATATATGCAAATTCAGTAGTATGAAAAATCTAGAGTCATTTTACTTGGAGCTGCCTGTAGCACTGGCTCACAGAAGATATGCCTTACGAGCTTCTTACTCTACATGGATTCAAAAAAGTCAACAATGATAAACGATCACAGCATTGGACAAAATGTCAGAGTCATCAGACTTCAGTTCAAAACACAAGGACTAAAAACATGACGGAAATCATATTCCTCACTACTTAAAATATTCCCATGTGGATGTCAGCTTTATTTCCAAGCTATGACGAGCAGTAATGTTTTTCCACATCACATTAACTACTTAACATATTCAAGACAGCTCAGAGTTAAAAACATGTCACCCTCTGAACCAGGGCTGCTGCTGCTGCTAGAGATCAGTTATTTCTACCTATTAACAGCTCTGATCAGAGCTGGCTGCATTACCTGGAGCTCCTTGGCTTCATATAGCGCGAGATCAATAAGTAAACAAAAAAATATCTGCAGTAGTTAGATGAAATTAATATCTTTCAGTCTCAATGAGTTGTCACATCTCTGAAATAAATAAATTTTGCTATTGGTATAAACGAACAAAAATAAAGAGCAGACAGCAGAAATTCTTCCCATTATTCCAACAGCCTCGATGCTTTATCAAATGAAAAATAAAATTTCCTCCACTAATTAAAAACCACACAGTTTAAATGGTAATTATCAATGTTTTGTAGGAGATTCCTTTAAAAGCGTATGCTTCTAATTTATGAATCCAATGTCAACATTTTTAATAAATCAAATAAATAAATAAATTCTCGTTAGGTTTGGCTGAGAACAATAGATCAACATAAAATCATGATACCATAACTAATCCACCTGCCATAATAGATGCGTAATGCAAGAAATTATTATTATTGTTATTATTATTATTAGTTACCTTGAAAATAACTGATGACCTGTTCAGTGCTGCAGGAAAGACAGGAAAGTAGTCTATCCTGCAAGGATGGACTGAAATAAAGCTGAGGCAGAGGAAAGAAAAAAACAATTCTAATTAATAACTAAAGTAGAAATGTTACGTCAGCAGGCATTTATGAAATAATGTCTGCAAATAAAGCTCTGTGCCTTAACAACCTCATGATTCATGTTAAAAACACTCAGGGGAGCACACTAAAGACACAAACACTGTGCCAAAGACGTTCTGTAGGTCTGATGATGGCAGGTGGCATTTTCAACTAAAGTACTATTGATTGCAAATCAGAAGAGAAAATTGCACTAATATACGGCAGCTCTGTTCTTGAAGGTTTATAATGGCACCGACCACCTCAGCAAACAAACACATCTCTCTAACCAGCACCTCCCTGAGCCATGGCTCTCTTTCCTTTAGCATAAAATATCACGTAAACTTTGCCCCCACCTCCTCCTCCTCCTCCCCGTGAACTGTACTCATGAGAACATATTGCACATATGTATGCACCTACATTATGAGTCTTGCAAAGTAAAAACGTTGCTAAAGATAAAAGAACATTTGGAGACCATGTTTTATAAACAGTGCATGCTACACCATGATGCAAATTGTGGCAGAGGGAAAGTGGGGTAGGCGACCTGTGTGGTTAAAGGCCAAGAAATACAAAAGAAGAAAGCAAAAGGAAACTATTTAGTTGTTTCTCTTTTCTTCTCGTACAGGGGGAAATAAGTTGTGGACCAATCAGGGAGGGGTGTAAGGGGTGTGACTTCATTAGTTCCTTTCATGGGCCATGCTTACTAGTCCCTCTCCTCCGCACTGGCTCTCTTTCGGAAGTGGAAAGATGGATTGCCCCTTTCTTTCATCTCACTGAGGTGGAGTAGGGAAGCAGGCAGGACCGCAGGCCAGGATTGACGGGAACAGAAGGTTAGTTGAAGCCGGTGTCAGTGTGGTAGGAGTGGTGCCCATCCGATGTTAACTGGGTTGTCTCTGTTGCTGATGGTTGCAGCATTATAGGGTCTCCCCCAGCCTCTGCTTGACAAACAGAAACAACATATTACTTGTTAATAACCCTCTAACAAATTCAAAACGGGCGTAGCGACGCAGGTGATTCAGTCTCACCTCTCTCGTCAGACTGCAGCTGAGCCTCCAGGTCCTCGGGGGACACATAAAATTCCTGGTCCTGGCCTTCCCGGGGCCGTGGTTTACATTTTCCACAGCAGCAGTTACAGCAGCAACACAGGCAGCAACAGAAGTAGCAGCCGGTGGCCAGGCCGCAGAATACGAACAGAGCCTGCAGGCAAGACAAGTGAGGAGTCAATGTGTGAGCATAAAATAAGAAAAGCATAACCATAAAAAAGAAATCACAGAGCAAATAGTAAATGGTCCAAGCCTTCTCTCAGGCTTACCTTTGCCCACCAGCTTGAGAGGACAAAGTAAGTGTTGACATTCTCCTCTCCAAACTGCTCAGCTACATATAGTCCCAGAGAACCATATTTGTCATAAATATTACGCTTTGTGGGGTCATTTAGAATCGCGTGGGCATTGTTTATCTCCTTGAACTTATCGGCTGCCTCTGGATTGTCAGGATTCTTGTCAGGATGGAACTTCAACGCCAGTTTCCTGTGTAGAAATTTGGCCCCACCCCCCCCCAAAAAAAGACAATAAAATAAAAACAATCACAGCACACATTTCTGTGGTGATTACGTGATGGTAAGTCACAGAGAGATGACTCACCTGTAAGATCTCTTAATATCATCCGTCGTGGCCACCTTCTCAACTCCCAACACGTGGTAGAGAGACTCACCAGCGGTGGACAGAGAGCGCTGCCTCTGCTGCTCAGCCATGATGCCTCACGTCCTCAAGCTGGGCACACAAACAGAAAACTAAACGCACTGCTTGGGCAGCATGTCATGCTTCTTAAGCAAACCTACGGAACCAGACCTAGTTTGTTAAGATAGCCTGCTTATCGTGATATAGGCTACATCTGTTAAAAAAATGTCAGGCCTTTAAGTAAAGTGAGGCTGTGTGATTGAATCCTTCTGACTGTAGGCAACAGCTGGTCTGCCTCGATTAAATACAACTGTCCTGTACAAGCTATATATGGAAACACCCAGCTCTGTCTGAAATATAGGGACAATAAGTTTAAGAGCCATTAGGGCAACACGCGGGATTTATTTTATTTCCCTGCTCTAATTCAGTTTTCAAAGTTGTTCAGTGAAATTGCACCAATGATGTCAATTGTTCGGTTACATTCCTACATGATGATACTGTAACTGTGACATCTTGGCAGGACCACAACTGCCTCTGCTGCTGCAAGTAAATCAGTAACTGACATCCATACAGTCAACCATGCTGCAAGAGAAAAAGATTAAGTGAATTGATGCTGCAGAAGTAAAAAAAAAAAAAAAAAAGATACAGCCATTACTGGGAATATAACTGCTTCCAAATGGGTGTCATCATGACACAAATGAATGGCCACTGGATTATTTGAAGCCCTGTACAGCATATTTAAACATTTTTACCAAAAACTGCCTATTCAGACAAGTGGGTGTCAAATTTCCCCTCGATACGAATCGCATCCCGTTGTAAATTGTCTATAAAAAGGATTAGACTCTGTGAATACGATGCTAGGAGCATAATCTCTGTGCAAGCATCATCAGCAGCACTGCTATAGCGCACAGCATCCATGTTGGTTTGCTTCCTGGCCTGTTCTTGATGCAAGGCAGGGATGGATCGTCAGCAGTAATTTTCAAGGGCAAGGGGCAGTGTCTCGAGGAAAAATAAATGATCGAAATGCACCTTTCAGGCTCACCTTTCAGTCGGCTCTGATGCGCTGCAAAAGTAACGATCCCAGCAGGTTATAATTTTAGACAGTGTAGCGTGACTATGGCTGCATCTCGCACGTACCCGGACCCTCTCTGGCTCCCACTACGCAACCATGGACAGCTGCAGCAGTACGCTGGCCCCGCCCCCCAAACACCCCATGGCGACCCGACGTGCGCGTGCACAAACAGGCTCTGATGATGGGGAGAGGATGCTGGATGCAAATGCGTGCACCTACAAGCGAAATAAAGCTACATTTTGCTTTAACAGAAACTGTAAGATTATTTAAAGCATGACATGGTTACTTAAAGCTAGGGTAGGTAAAGTATTTCAAAAGCATTTTTGTTAAAATGCCATATTTGTTGAAATTATCTTAACATCCCCAAAGCAATCAATAAATTAAATGCTCTGAAAAAAACAAAAAAACAAAAACAAATCCGGTATCTGTGGCTGTCACAGGCCTGTAATAAGCCCATTCATTTCATTCAGCTGAAGAAAATCACTCTGCACATGCGCACTGCGCATGAAAATGTGTCTTGGGGGAGTGGCTTTGGAGAGAGGCCCGACAGGATGGAGTGGGATATTTATGTTTGGATGCTTTCAAGTTCTAGGTGTCTCTTGTTAGTTTCTCCATCATTACTAGCTTTACGACCACTTAACATTGATTAAATAGACTTAAAACAAAAGTTCGACATTTTTGGAAATACACTTATTTCCTTCCTGTTGGATGCTGCCACTGACACTGTCGTGTCCGTATATCACAAAGACTGGAAGCAGGGAAACAGCTAGCTAGCCTGGCTCTGTCAAATGGTAACAAAATCCACCTGCCAGTACTCACTAACTGACATGCTATGTTTCTAATGTTTTAATCTGTACACAAACTGAAGTGTCAAATCTAATTTAGGTGGGGTTAGCTACCTGTCAAAGTATTTCTTGGCCCTGAGCAGTTGCCAGGCAACCAGAGGAGACTCCAGGAAGTAACTAGTCACGGCCCAGAAATAGTCCAGTATATCACTGTCCGTAAAAAAAAGACAAATTAACAGTTTTTAACATATTAAACAAACAAGGTATAATGTGTTAATTAGTGAGCTTCAGATACACAGATTTTACCATTTGACAGAGCCAGGCTAGCTGTTTCCCCCTGTTTCCAGTCTTTATGCTAAGCTAAGCTAACCAGCTTCATATTTACTGTAGCCTACAGACATTACTGTGGAATCAACTTTCTCAGCTAACTCTCTAAAATGAATAAAAGTATTTCCCAAAATGTTGAACTTTTCTATATGTTGGGGGTCCAATCTGTTGCCAAATACATGACTGTCCATAACTGATGATCATTAGGACCTTAGAGATTATGTTATTTTTAACAGGGTGCAGTGCTGGGTAGAGTGATAAGGTGTTTCAGGGGTTCCCCATACAAGATGGCCCCCTTTGACAGGCAAGATGAAGGTGTGGCATCTGGTGCCATAACTTCTCAGGGTCCTTGAGTTTGTAACCTTGTCAGAGAATTTACCACACCATAACGGGTGTGAGTGGTAACTCTTATTTGCACTTATGTTTTGCCCTTTTGTGTTTACAGTGCAATGGCAGTAATCAGTATGTGAACAAACTGATGGAATTTCACATTAACATGCAGTAGCCTATATGTTGCAGAATATTCATAATGTTACATTTTGACATGTAACAAAAGGAAAAGCACAGTGTATATAATGAAATTTATGATGGCTGATTTCCATTTAGCTGCTTTGGTTGGCTCAGGGTCCTGGTATTGTGCATGCTGGCTCACTGTCACATTGTCATGGCTTAAGGAGACACTTCAAAACAACAGAGCCATTTAACACCTGTGCTTAAAATTTCTGCTGTGTGAGTCTATTGCCTATTGTTCAGAATCCTTGATGAAAGACTCCATTATCATAGTGTCGCTGTGAATACAGAAAATATGCGTACTACACAAGATTGAGACATTAGAAGGAACCACATTACTTCACCTGTTAAATGTTGCCTGTCATACAGAAGATGTGCTAGTTTGAGATGTGTAAGAGATTCAAGCTACAGTTAATGATACTGAAAGGAAACAAGATCTTAATTGATTTTGCCTGTGCGTTGTATTCCCATAGGAATGAATCTTTTCACTGTACAATACTGGGCGGATGATTCAACCCTGACTTTAACCATAACCATTTGTCTGTGTGTCTAATCTTTCAGCTGTTGTCAAACATCTGACTGACTCTTTGTGAGTGGGACGATCTACCAACTGGGGTGTCACGCCTGGATAAACCACAGGGAAAGTAGGGCAGATACCTTGGGGCCATGAAGCATCCAGGGGCCCCTGAAAAACACTGCCTTTTCTTTTACAACATCTTTCTAATTTTAACCGGATTTTGTTCCACAGCCATAGCAATCATTTTTAATGTTATTAGTTCTTCCTGTAGAAGCTGGTTTTTCTGCTATTTCAAAATATCTGCCATGAAAAATGTCTATATTAGTAATTCATAGGGCACTTAGATGCAATACCCCACTTCTACAAATGATAGTACGCCACTGACCAATAGAAACCCTCACACTACCATAACTCCGATACTCGCTCAAATATATACATTATTTATTTTAACTCCTCCTTTTGCATTGTTTAAGCACATGCAATTCAATTTAACTGTATATTTAAGTAACATTATAGTCAGGGATTGGCTGCAGTATAGCTCATCCTCCTTGGCACATTAATTATACCTTTTGTTTATGCCCTCTCACAATTTTATATTGCACATTTTGTTCTTGATGTCTCGTGATGCTTGTGCCTTACATTCATATTGGATGATTCCACACCTCATGATTTACGTCCAATGCCAGCGTCCAGTGCCATAACAGGAAGTTTGTCCCCTTCATGTACAGAGGAAGATAGGTAGATGGGTGCGCAACTTTCATTCAATAATCTGAAAAAATCTAAAATAATTAAGGTATCAAAACAAGATTCTGACACAGGGCCCCTGTACAAGACAGAGTAACAAAATTAGCTAATAATGCAGGACCCACCTTAGTTTATATTGTATTTTAGTGGTGCAACTTCCCTAGCAAATTTACATGTAATCAAAGTCCCAAAAAACGATCAACATGCAGTAAACCTGGGGTTTTGGGGGTCCCTAGGGATTTTATTTAGGTAATTTATTTTCAGGGACAGTGCACACTGATCAACATCACTGTAAATGTGCCAGTGTTAGCCAAAAGGCTGATTTTCAATTGTTGTCCCTTGACCAGTTAACTTAGCCACTAAAATGACAATAAAACACACAACATAATTAGACAATACAATTAGAAAAAGAGAAAGCAAAACATGAAGCAGCTGAACAGGATTAAAATCTTAGAGGAGTAAGGCACGCATCATGCAAAGTAGGACATGTACACTGCAGGCAATTAATAATAGGCTACAAAACAATGTTCAGCAGACACTCAGTGCAGGCAGTAAAAACATGACTACATAAAATCACATGACATTACAGAGGACATAGGTAAAACAAAAGGGACAAACACAGCCAAAAAGGCAAGCAAATGAGAACAGACAAGGCAAGCATGCAGTGACTAGGTGCAATGACAGGTCTGGGTGCTTGCTCTAGGGCCCAGGGCAGTTGCCCAATTTACCCGGGTGGTTAATCCAGCCTTGCCCATCATCGGTGTTAAACTGGGTTGAGATCTGGTGACTGTGAGGGCCATGGCATATAATTCACACAATATTCATCCTCAGCAAACCATTCAGTGAACCCTCATGCCCTGTATGGAAGCATCTGCATTTCTTATGTTTCTCCATTTTTCTCCCTTTAACTTGTTGAGAGAGATGGATGTATAATACAGATATATAGATATATATAGGCTATAAAAAAATCACAGATTTCGATTTGACGATTCGCTGCACTGACTGTTCCTCGGCAACCGTGACGTCACTGCCCTCGTCCAATCGAAGAGCTCGCAGGACTGGCGTTCCTATCGCGAGATTATCACATTAGCTTGGTTAGTTAGCTAGCCGCGAAAAGCTTGACCGTGTACCCGCAGTTTTACATCTTTATTCTTCTTAAAGCACAGAGAGGACTGCGCGTTGCTGTTTGATTATTGTCTTCTCACGCCTGCAAGAAAGGATAATCGCCGGGCCTTGTGTTTGCACGGTAAATTGTGTAAACGCACACAGTCTGCTAACTAGCCAGGGATGTTGCCCAGGAGGAAATTGGTTTGTTTTGGAAGCCTCGGAGAATTTCCAAATTATATTTTAGCGACGCTAGCAAGCGCTCAAACGCTATTTAAGCGCAGAAATATCGTGTATATTGTTTTGTTATTAATTAGGCATTTTTATCAGTAGCGTATGTTATCCCTATTTTCGCTCAATCCGTAATATCTTTCTCTGTACGGTTGTAACGTTACTGTTCATGTAGGTACAAACTGTGACCAAGCTGTGTCAGTCTTGTTCATGTTTCACTGTATTTCCTATGGCTCTTCCACTTTCCAGGATCCCAATGATGAGTTATGCTGAAAAGCCAGAAGACATCACAAAAGAAGAGTGGATGGACAAATTAAACAATGTGCACATACAGAGGGCGGACATGAATCGGCTCATTATGAACTACCTGGTGACAGGTGAGGCATGCACCTTGACGACTGTGAGCTGAATATACAACTTGTGCAAGTCAAAAGACATCATTCATAACTGTCCTTAATGTCCTCTGTCTGTATCTGTTTCACTGTTCAAGAGGGATTCAAAGAGGCTGCAGAGAAGTTTCGGATGGAGTCTGGGATCGAGCCAAGTGTGGACCTGGACTCTTTGGATGAAAGGATAAAGATTAGAGAGATGATCCTGAAGGGACAGATTCAGGAAGCTATTGCACTCATCAACAGCCTACATCCAGAGCTGCTTGACACCAATCGATACTTGTATTTTCATCTGCAGGTACATTTGCACAGAGCTTTGCAATCACCATCAGTAGTTCTGATTTTAGTATGTGCCTCTTTCATTTGGTCCCAACTGGAAAGTAGTTGGAACCAAATTATGCAGACCATGTTAGTTGTAGACGGAAGATGTTAGCCTGAGATTTATGGGGTGCATTTGACAGACTTTGGAAATGAACAAGAACACATATTTTCTTAACAGCAGTGAGAATAAGGCAGAGCAACATTACTGAAGTGTAGTGAGAAATGTTAATAAACATTTAACCCCCTCCATACCCAGAAGGTAGTAACCCAGGCTGCCATTGTACCTGATGAGATTATGTGCTTTGTTATCTTTCCTGGTTCAAATAGAAAAATATTGTGATACTAGATAAAACTTGAATTTCAACATTCACTGCTTGTACTTCATTTCCCCTCTTACAGCAACAACATTTGATAGAGTTAATTAGACTAAGGGAGACTGAGTCAGCGCTGGAGTTTGCCCAGACACAACTGGCCGAGCAGGGGGAGGAGAGCCGTGAGTGTCTGACAGAGATGGAGAGAACACTAGCTCTTCTGGCCTTTGACAACCCAGAAGAGTCGCCCTTTGGAGACCTGCTCAACATGATGCAGCGGCAAAAGGTAGTTCTTAGGCTGATAATCAGACTGAACTGTTATTTTGTTTCACTTTACTATTTCACCACATTATTTCAAGCACTGAAAAAATTAGAGATGTGAGAAGCAATATTAGTTCAGTTCATTTGGAAAGCAATTAAACATTGTTGCCTTTTATCCCCATATTATTACAGGGCAAAATACCTCTTCTTTTTGTCCTGTTTGTATCTGAGGTCCTGTGCGTTTTTCTCATTTGCGTCATGTTCACACTAACTTTTTACAAACAAAACCAAAAGCTATAAACATGACATTTTACAGACTGACAGGTAACTCATTGATTGGACAGTTTTAGTGACTGTCATCCTGCATCACCAGCGTTACATGGACTTTACTGCTTCTTATGTGTATAATTATGTTCCCTGTTGTCACAAAGAGCTCATGAAGAAATAACTGATTATGAGCATTATTTGTATTATTACGCTGCAAATCAATTGCACGTTATTAATTATGAAAAACAGAGACAGGACGGAAAAGAAGCGTCTTGCACAGCAATATTACAGGGTATTATTGTAGGAGCGCTATGTCAAACACTGTAATTTAATGGACTTGATGAACTCACAAAGTACACAGAGTAGGATAGCACAACACACTGGTGTTTCAGCTGCATTTGACTGATTGATAAGGGAAACTCCCTGCCCTCATGTGCTGATATCAATACATGTTGCCAAGTTAACCAAATTATTTACATAAATATATACTTTGCTTATACAGATGAGTTAATAGAAAATCACTTCCTGAACAGTTCACATCAGCAGATGGATTTAAAAGTAATTTAGCTTTTGAATTGATGCACAAAAACCCCCCACAAATCTACTATGAAAAAACGGAAGCACATTGAGACCCTCCCTGAGATCAACTGACAGCTTTTACACCAGACTAAACGATCGAAACCAAACTGGCAAATGCACAAGAGTTTGTCTAAACTGAAACCCTAAACCCAAACAGGTTATTGGTGAAAGCACCCTTAGTGAAACCAGGCTACTGAATTCTTGCTTATTGTGGCATAGGTGAGTCAGACCGCTTCAAAGCATTAAGAACATTATTACATTGTATACAGCACATACTTATCATCAACCGGTAAATCCACTTTGTACTTTACACTTATTTTAATTTTATACTTATATCCACTTGGTACTTAATTTATCTTACCTGTGATTATGATTCTGAAGAACACCATGAATGCAGGTAATGAATGATTGCCCAAGAAATTTGTTTATTTCATTTATGCACAGGTGTGGAGCGAGGTGAACCAAGCTGTGCTGGACTATGAAAACAGGGAGTCGACGCCCAAACTGGCTAAACTCCTGAAGTTACTGCTGTGGGCACAGAATGAGCTGGACCAGAAGAAGGTGAAATATCCCAAAATGACTGACCTTAGCACGGGCACCATCGAGGACCCGAAGTGAACATAACAGACAAGAACAACCTTCCACGTCCCCTTAATTTATGATCAGTCAGTGACTGTGTGACAACCAGGTAACATATATGTATAAACAAATTCTACATTGTGTTTTTCTTGTTTCATTCATGAGAGGTAAGAATTAACTCATTGTGCAAACTGTAAATTGCTGTATTTGCAAATTGACAGAAATTATTTAGTTTAAATACTGATCCTGGGTTTTTAGATAGATCTTGGAAACAAAATTCAAATTGCTGTTTTATATTTTTTCTTTGTAAAGCCTAAGCCGGTAGTATTATTTATTGTGACCATTTTCCCCACCAACTGTTTATTTAGCCAGAAAGAGAGTTAATGGTATAAATAAACAATATTAATACTGTGGCGTGTGTGGAGCCAAAAGCTAAGCTCCCCAGGATGGAGGGGAGCACAACTGTAAAGGTTTAAACTTTGAAACAGCGGTTGTGTTTAGATTGAGATGACACACTGCAAGAAATAAGTTTAAAATTAGAATTTCATACACAAAATGTAAGTATTTTTCAATTAAATGGAAAGATACAGTTTATTAATGTAATATAGTTTTAATTAATTAATATAATATTTTATGATTTTATTTAGTATGATGTTTGCGATTTTGAATCAGCCACTTGCTTTCTACACCTTGAAATTTGATTGTATTACAATTACCTTTACAATGTTGTCCATGGGAAGAACTGCCTTGCAAAATTATCATTTCACGTGTGTGTTTTGAGAGGGTGAAGTACGTCCTGACTGACGGTTTGAAATCAGAGATGGCTTTCTGACTGAGTTTAGCCCTCTAGGCCTTTTCTGAGCTTACAGTATGTTATGTTTGGTTTAATGTTACAGAGGGTTGAGGTTAGGATCATGTTCTGCCAATCCCATTGATGGAGGGAGGATTTATACACTGCTTGAGGAAAAAGGGCTGCTCCGATCAAGTAATGCCAATTACGAATTACGGCAACTCTAGTTTGAAAACGCTCCTATTTAAAATCTATTCAGACTGGAACTGATTCTTTTGTTCATTGGCACTGTTTTGGTAATTAATAACAATGATCAAAAGCATTGACATTTAGAATCTGAACAGGCATATTGAAAAGGGTCACACAACTCGCTGTCCATTTTGCCACTTTTAAAGCTGTTAGTATTTTCACTTTAACTGCATGTAAGTGTATCTGTTTTTTCTTCAATGGGGAAAGGCACTTGTGCTCGTTTTATTTTGTTTGATTTGTTTACTTTTATATAAAAACAAACAAACTTGCTGCTAGTTGTCCATCCTTAATTTCTTTTAAGGTTGTATCGTCTTTATAGATATTGGCTTTGACAAATACTGAGACCCAGAGAGCTCACATCCCTTTTATTATTCAACATTTTTAAGATCAGATTTGCAATTATTAAAATAAACAAAACTTTTGTGAACCATACAAGAGCTGTTTTTCCATTTTCTGAGTTGTGAGTGTGCATGTATCCACTGACATTCAGTATATATAAGGGGGGGGAAAGGTTGTTTGGAGCTTTTGACTGTACGCCGCTGTTCTTTATTGGGCAGTATGTAAATTTTATATCCAGTAAAAACAAAGACCAGTCTTGTCCGTCTTGCAAGCCGGTGCTGTTTATTGAGTTTTGTTCCAACAAGTTTTACCTGTTTGGCCTGTTTGGCCTTTTTGAGGATATGAGGTATAGCTGAAGCACTGCTCAGTGCGGGAGAGTTGCACAGTTCACAGAGAAGACACCAGTGGTGTCTGAATGGCTGACAAGCACACATCAGGAGACAGCAGGAATTACTTCAATGGCTCTCTGTTGGATCATAAGGTTTACACAGCTAGTGATTCTACTGAAGAGGAGCCAGAGGACCAAAACCTGTGGCCCAGGTGAGACTGCACACAAGAATACAGTAGTCACAGACTACTTTACATATGGTACATGATTTCTTAAAATGAGCAGAATGTGAACCATGTTCTCTGACTGAAACAAATGTACCAGGCTACTTTGATATGTACTGTACTATTTACAAGAGCTTCAAAGACTATTGCTTCTCACTCTTGCATTACTAGAATAGAGGTTTTTTTTTTTTTTAGCCTTCCCAGCTCTATGGTCGGTCCACCACTTTGGTCTAGACCGGAGGTTTTAAAAGTGGGAGGCTCAATGAATGGACGTGAAAAAAATATTACATCAGTTATCAAATGGAGATCACATAGAACAGCCTAAATATGTGTGATTTGGTTAAATAGATAGTTCAGAGATACAGTCGTTTTGGGGAGTTTTCCTGTTTTCCCACTTTCCCAGTGTCAGAAACTAATAAATGCCTTAGGACAGACTTTTTTTCATGTATTTGGTGTAGTCTGAAGTTATGTCAAACAGCAATATTAGGCTATCTTGACTCAATTTGTCTCGATTTGTTGAGTGTCTATGGGCACAAATAACATAACTGTGATCCCATAGGCTTCCAGGAATTGAGTGAAACTAAGCAAGTAAACTGAGGGTCAGACAGTCTCAGACATTGAAAACCCCTGGTAGACTGAAATATCTCAACAACTATTGGATGAATTGAAATTTTGTACCAACATTTATGGTCCTGTAATGACTTTAATGATCCCTTGAATTTTACTCTAGCGCCACCATGAGTTTGACTTTTCAGGCGTTTTGTTGAAATGTCTCCACAACTATTGGATGGGTTGCTGTGAAATTTGTTTCAGAAATTCACGGTCCCCACTGTGGATGAATTATAATAACTTTGGTGAAACCATAACTTTTCTTCTAGTGCCATCACTGGGTCGAAATTTTAATTTGTCCAATACTTTGGTTTATGACCAAAAACTAATGACTAACTAATGAATCAGCCTCAGCTGAAGAAGACTGCAGTCTTAGTAGGCTATGTAAACGTGACCTTATTTCAACTTAGCAGTCCACCAAAATTTGTTTCTGAACAAATTTGAGGCAAGAAATAAGCAATACACACATCATGATCCATGTCATTAAGTAGAAACTGTTTCCCTTCATGCTCATAGACCTCTGGCTCGAAAATGGATCCTGACACTGTTTATGGGCACCTGCCTCCTCTACTGTGCCAGGATGGTCATGCCAATCTGTGCAGTGTCAATGGCAGCCTCTTTCCACTGGAGCAAGATCGATTCCGGGCTGGTTCTCGGTGGATTCTTCTGGGGTTACTGTTTCACACAGATCCTGGGAGGACATGCCAGTGACAAGTAAGCAGTTCGGCTTCACATTGCTCTGTTTAAACAATGAGCTAATAACCTTCATGGAATATTTATTGTTCAGCTAGGCTTAGAGTTTCAGGATTTAACTCTATAATATTTGTTGTTGTATTAGATTGGGAGGAGAGCGTGTCCTGTTCTTCTCTGCAGCCTTGTGGGCTCTGATCACAGCTGGTACTCCCCTTCTGGCCCAGTTAGGCTCTCACACCCTCTCTCTCATGACTATGGCCAGATTCCTTATGGGACTACTGCAGGGTGAGTACTGTAACAAGTACATTTTTATTAAAATAAGCAATCACCTAGTTCAACATTTTGGGAAATATGCGTGTTCACTTTCTTGCCAAGTTAGATGAGAAGATTTATAAAACGCTCATGGCTGTACACTCAATATGAAGCTACAGCCAGCAGCTGGTAGCTTAGCTTAGCATAAAGACTGGAAACACAGGGAAGCAGCTAGCTTGGCTCTGTCCAAAGGTAACAAAATCCACCTACCAGCACCTCTACAGCGCACTAATTAACAAGTTATATCTTGTTTGTTTTATCTGTACAAAAAAGTGTAAAAATGGCAAGTTGTGGATTTATGGGGGTTTCAGGCCGGCTTATTTCTTGACCGGGAGCAGTTTCTAGGCAACCAATGGAGACAACAGGAAGTCACTGTTCCCGGCCAGAGGTGCTGGTAGGCAGATTTTATTTTTTTTTTACCTTTGAACAAAGTTCGGCTGATCCAGTCTTTATGCTAAGCTAAGGTAACCGCTGGCTTTATATTTTATATATTTGATATATACTGTACAGACATGAGAGTGGTATAGATCATTTCATCTAACTCTTGCCAAAAGTGAGTAAGCATATTTCCCAAATGCCAAACTATTCCTTTAAATATAAGCTCCAGTGCTGCAGGAAATATAAATGGAGTCCATTTATGGACAATCACCAATGGTGACATGAATTCAGAGTGTCTTATAATGTCTTATAGGTGTTTTTTTCCCATCTTTGGCCAGCCTTTGCTCACAGCGTGTAGTGAAAGGAGAAAGAGGGTTTTTAATGAGCACCATGCACAGCGGTAGCTATCTTGGGTATGTTGTACACACACACCAATCCACATCTAAACTCTCCATCTATCTCTGGTGACCCCTTTTTAATTTCGTTCTTTGTTGCTCTTTCAGAACATTGTTAGCGGGTGGGATGGGGTCCCTGATGCTGGACTGGTACGGCTGGGAAAGCATGTTCTACAGTATTGGTTTCCTGTCCGGACTCTGGGCACTCTTTGTTTGGCTGTGTTTCTTAAAAGGTACAGTAACTACACCAGTCAGCCATGTATCCCTGAATAACTAAGTGACCATAGGTTGTCACTTTGCCCAGGTCATTTAGGACAGCAGAGTATGGAGAAGGCTAAATGAGCCTTCCTTAGCTCTGCCTCTATTTTAAGCCAGGCTAGCAGCATGGCTTTATGGTTGGCAATGTCAGTCTGTCAGTCGGTTGGTCCACCACTTTAGTCCTGACTGAAATGTCTCAACCGTCATTGGATGGATTGCTATAATATTTTGTACAGAATTATGTTCCCCAGATGAAGAAACCTAATGACTTTGGTGATCCCTTGACTGTTGACATTTGTTGTTTTGAGTGAAATTTGTCAACTATTGGATAGATTGTCATGAAATTTGAGTCACACATTCATGTTCCCCTCAGGATGAATTGTAATGGCTCTAGTGACCCCTTAGCTTTCCATCTAGCGCCATCATTAGGTCAAAATTTCAGTTTGTCCAATACTTTGGTTTCTGACCAAATACCTGCAAAACTAATGACATTCCCATTAGCCTTAGCTGTACTTTATGTTTAGAGCATGGATGCATAATAAGACCTGGACTGGGCGCCGTGCTCAGCTCTGCTTCCAATTTCTTCCAGTGGCCACTCACGGTATTGCAGCAAAAACATTTCCCTGCGGCCCAAAAAGCATTTTCCCCATAGACCACCATTATAAAAGAGACGTCTGTAAAACTGTTGACAAGACACCTCAAACTGCAAACAAGGTTGATTATGACTCTTTCTGTATGGAATCTTTGATCCATGGAGGATTTTATATTTGTAAAACTTTCCTCGATCCTTGTGTTGTCATCACAATGTAAAGTATGGGCCGAGCGAGAACTCGCGGGCGGGGCCAGTGGGAGAAACACTACTGCGCGTATTCAGTGGGCTGCATATCCTGGAAGCAATTCTTATTGCACTGAATAGGTGCCATCTTTGGGTCCGGTATTCAGGGTCTTATTAAAAGAGTTAGCATGCTAAGATGGTGAACAGGGTAAACATTATACCTGCTAAACATCAGCATGTTAGCATTGTCATTGTGAGCATCTCTGTGCCAAAGTGACAGAGCTGCTAGCGTGGCTGTAGACTTTTAGTCTTATTTGTACTAATGTTGCTAAGTGTAATATAATGTGCTATGTGTGGTTCAGGTGAAGTTGCTCCCAAGCGGAAGGAATCGACTAAAGACCCACAATGGACTTTGTCAAGAACACGCTGGTGGAGTCTTCTTAAGAAGCCACCTGTCTGGTACATCTTATGTTCTCTAATCCTTCACTGTTTACCAATACATGAATGTTTGGTTTGGTTTTCAGTCTAACCCCATATCTCTCTCTGTCTTTCTCATCTTCTTTCTAAGGGCCATGGTGTTTGCGCACATGTGTATGTGCAGCACTTCCAACACTTTATTGTCTTGGTTGCCAACATACTTCAAAGAATCATTTCCACATGCTGGGGTATTTATTTTCTTCACCATATGTTGTTGTTTAGCTTATAAACACGCCGAACTGTACCCTAGATTGTTCCACGTTGATACTCCAGGCTTTAGACATCCTTAAGCCAACTATATTGTCTTCAACCCTAGATCTCATAGCTCCTCTGAAAAATAGACCAAACACAAAGACTAGAAAACAGCCATGGTTAAATAATAGTATTCGAAGCTGTAAAAGGAAATGCAGAAGAGCAGAACGCAGATGGAAGAAATCAGGTCTCCAGGTCCACTTTGTGGCCATGAAAGAGTTATTACTCCTTTATAATAGGGTGGTGAAGGATGCAAGAACATGTAATTTCTCAAACCCCACAACCCCAGATTCCTATTTAAGACTGTGGATCAGTTAGTTAACCCAGCCTCTCCTTGTGCCCCTGCTGATTGTGATGCTGATTGCGAAAAGTTTCTTTTACACTTTGCTGGTAAGGTGAGGTTAATAAGATCTGGTATCACACCCAATCCTGCCTTTTTAGATGTGGATCACCTGCTCAGGGATTCTTTGAGCAATTTTTCTGCTGTTACTCTGCCTGAACTCGCAGACATCATGTCTCTTATGAGAGTATCCTCCAACCCTCTGGACAAAATCCCAACTAGGTTTTAATTGGAAGTTATGTATGTATGTATTGCGCCCCTTTTACAAATTATTTTTAACAGCTCGCTGTCTACTGGCTGCGTCCCAGATTTCTTTAAAACTGCTTGTGTCCAGCCAGTCCTAAAAAAACCTGGGCTTGAGCCCACCCTCCTGGACAACTGTCATCCAATCTCCAAACTGCCTTTTTATTTTGAAGATTCTCAAAAAACCTGTATCTAAGCACCGTCTTGCTGCTGTGGAAAACAATAATACCTTTGAAAAGTTCCAATCTAGCTTTCGTCAGCACCACAGCACTGAGACAGCTCTTCCCAAAGTCACTAATGACCTATTAATGAATGCAGGCGCAAGCATGTGCTCAATTCTTGTGCTGTTGGACATAAGTGCTGCCTTTGACACAATTGATCATGGCATTCTTCTAGATAGACTGAGGCACTGGGTGGGCATACTTGGTACTGCACTAGACTGGTTCTCATCTGTCCAATAAGTAATTCTGTGTCAGCATTAATAACTTCATGTCATCCTTCTCCCATATCAAGTACGGTGTGCCTCAAAGTTCAATTCTGGGACCAATACTGTTCTCCTTATATATGCTTCCCTGGGGTGATGTCATCCGCAGACATGGGATTTCTTTTCATTGTAATGCGCATGACACGCAGTTGTACCTTCCTGTCAAGCCCACTGACCTTAGTACGCTGAGTTCTCTGCACGACTGCCTGTCTGACATAAAAAACTGGATGTTGATACATTTTCTTCAGCTCAACTCAAATAAAACTGAAATCCTTGTTATTGGGCCCCAACACATCACTAAACAAATACTGCCATCTACTGGTAACCTGTCACAACATATCAAGCCTGTTGCAAGAAATCTTGGCGTCCTGTTTGATAGCAATTTATGTTTTGAGCAACATATCACTAAGCTTGTCCAATCATGTTTTTATCACCTCAGAAACATTGCAAAAATCCGATCTAGTTTAAATTTTACTGATGCAGAAACTGTTGTACTTTTATCTCCTCACGTCTTGATTATTGTAACAGCCTGTTCACTTGTCTTAATCAAAAACTTTGAAACGACTGCAGACTGTACAGAACTCAGCTGCCAGGCTTTTAACCGGGACCAAGAGGTACGATCACATCACACCTGTTTTAGCCTCTTTACATTGGCTCCCTGTTTGTTTTAGGATTGATTTTAAGATCTTATTGATTACTTTTAAGGCTCTCCATGGCCTGGCTCCAGATTATATTTTAGACCTTAGACCTTAATCTCTTATGAACCTTCACGTAGTTTTAGATCTTCAGGCACTTTGTTTTTATAAATGCTCTATAAATAAAGTTTTATTATTATTTATATTCCATAAGAAAACTGATTAATCTTTCCCCTGTCAACCTGTCTATTCTTGCAGGGATGGGTGTATAATGTAATTCCATGGCTAGCTGCAATTCCATCAGCATTTGGTGGAGGATATGTATCAGATTTTCTCATCAACCAAGGTAATAAAAAAGTCTCTTTTTATTTATTGTGGTATGTGTTTTGAGGTCAGTTACTGTACTTTTCATTAAAAAAAAACTTTACATCTTGTGTTTTTCTTTCTGTAGGATATTGTGTTGCATCTGTGAGAAAGATAATGCAGGTAAGTGTGGAAAGACATGCTGTGATTGTACAATCATTCAGTGCACCATAGTTGTGTTTTTCAAGTGATAAAACGCGTGTCTGTGTGCAGTTAAAGGTTTGTCCTGACTAGCTGCTGAGGTGTTCATATTGGAATTTTTTGTGTGTGTCTCAAGCATGTAATTACAAACCTCAAGGCTTCCCAGGGGCAAAAGATATACAAGTACTGTGAATCACTGTAACGTCTTGGGCTATGTAAGTGTATGCCTTTGTAGGGGGAAAAAAAGGCCATCTAAGGTTCATGTATCTACTGTATAACTGAAAAGCTTGACCTATAGATTAATGATGTAGAAACAAACTGCACCAGACACTTGGTCTTTTTATCTACGTTTTTATCTCTTATTAGTCTGAACAAATACTAATCTTTATCAAATTGAGTAATAGCAAGTCCCAGTCCTGTGTATTGAATTTTGGTTATGTGGCCGCATCTTTGTTTGCTTTTAGATTATGGACTGTGCCTTTTTAAATATCTGCATGTGTCTCAATCCTCAGATCTTTGCCATGGGAGTATCGAATATGTTTATTTTGCCTCTGTGTGGAGATGTCACATTTCCCTCTGCTGTGATTTTCGTCTCTGCTGCTATGAGTGTATCCACCTTCACTAGCAGGTATTTTAGGTTATTAAAAAGAGCCTTTCTGTGTGTTTAAACTGTTTAAACAACCTCAGGTAAATCTAACGTGAACGAAAGATTTGTCTGTGAAATTAAGCTAAGTCAATATTTAAAGGATTATGCTGGTGTTATACTATTTCTGTCATTGCCAGTGGTGGAAGAAGTACTCATATCTTTTACTTAAGTAGCAATACCGCTCTGTAAAAATACTGCATTACAAGTAAAAGTCCTACATTGAAGATTTCACTTAAGTAAAAGTACTGAAGTATTAACAGCAAAATGTACTTTAAGTATTAAAGTAAAAGTACTTGTTGAGCAGAATGGACCCTTTGAGAGAGTTATTTCTTTTTATATATCATATTATTGCAATATTATTACTGATGCTTTAACACGTGAGCAGCATTTTCATGTTTCAGATGATTGAGGTGGAGCACATTCTTTCTAATTTATATATTGTTGGATAGTTTAATCTATACAGTAGATAAAGTATCAGCAGTATCAAGTAACTGAAATACTCAAGTAAAGTAAAAGTACCTCTAAAGTATACTTAAGTATAGTACTTGAGTAAATGTACTTAGTTACTTTCCTCCATTGGTTATTGTTAGCAAATTCCCATGAAAAGACCAAAACTAATAATGTGTTAGTCCATCTCCCAATAATTTGACTTCCCTACCCTCTTCTCCACTCAACTCAACTTTATTTATACAGCACTTTGCACACAACACAGTTGATTCAAAGAGCTTTACAGCACAGAGAGAAAGACAGAAAAGGCAAAAGAAAAACAAACATTGAAAGAGTAAAAAATAATAATCACATGGTTGCATAAATCAGGGGAGGTAGGTTGTCAGTAGGTTGTGTTTTTGGTAATATGTTGCGAAGCCTGTGAGCAAGTTCAGGCATCCCAACTAGAGTCTGCCGCTACACCAACGTGGCAAACGCCTCTCACTGCAACATACAAGCTTTTGATCATGGTGGTGTACTTAAGCCGTCAGTGCTCAGCTCACTCTTTGCTGCAAGCCTGCTGCCACACGGCTCACCTGAAAGCTATGCCGTCATTTACAGCACTTCAAAAGCCCCATCTCCACCCCAGCCTCCACCTGTGGGCTCTCAGTCTACCACCCTCCAGGTGGGAATTTAGTATTGTATCTCTGAGCTTTGTGCTTCTTTCTGGGGGAGCAAACATTTAATGCTGTATATATTATACATTCACATACAATCATGTATGTGAGCCACGTGAGTTGGCTAACTGAAGTGACCTAATGGACCATAAAATCAAAAATATAGAACCCTGGGAAAATGTCTGTGGCTGGTTTTCTACTGAAAATGTATTAAAAAAACAGGTCACAATCATCTCAATTATTACATTTTTAACATTACTCAAGCAGGAGTAAATAGTGCATTTGTTGGGGACTATTTCCAGCTGGGGATTAATAGTCATTTGGTGCTCTATTAAATATTTACGACAGCAGGACGATGTATGTGGGACTGACTCAAAATAAATTACAGTGCCCTCATTGTAATGAAGAAACATGTCGCCCAGTGCAACAGTGTGGCTCACTGATGTGTTTTTAATAGTTTTTGGACAACAATGGAGCTGTATGGCACAGAGAATTATCAGGCTTTGGATACACAGACAATACTTGTTAGTAGGATTAATTAATTCTTGGTTTTGGTCTTTTCATGGGATTCATCCTTTATATCCAGTCATATTTCTTATGGTGTTGTAAATTGAAAGTTATCCTTGTTCAGTGTGCTGTAGATTTAGCTGTTTATGTAATGAGTTTCAATGTGTTTCAGTGGAGTGTCTGTGAATGTGCAGGATCTCACCCCATCATGTGCTGGTGCCCTCTATGGTGAGTTTTCTAGCTGCCGACATTTCAGCTTCATAAAACTGTGCTAATCTTAGTTTTTGTTGATAGACATTTAATCAATGTTCCTTTTCTGCTACAGGTTTCATGAATATGTTGGGTGCTTTTATGGGTATGTATCCAAGATATTTATTAGTTTTCATTTTTTATATAGGAAATGTCTGTGCTTACTAACTATTGTATCTGGAATTTAAAAAAGTAAATTCTCTGTTGTTACTATTGGCACTCAGATGATCTCTCTTGTCCTTTTCGTTGGTGCGTGTTGCACAGGACTGATGTTGGTCTCCGTGTCAGGTTACCTGATTGAGGTCACGCTGTCGTGGGCCATGGTGTTCTCCCTCATCATGTTAGTAAATGCCACAGGCCTTGGGGTTTTCCTCATCTATGGAGATGCTCACCGTGTCGACCTGGAAGAGTGATTATTGTGATTTGACCCAGACCTTTTGTTGCAAATTCCAGTCTGTATCTGATTTGTGAGACTGGACATTGCATTTAAATCTCTATCCATAGTCGATCACAGTTTGTCGAAATGAGAGTTCATTTTGAGGAGTTACTCTTTACTGAAACTGGCTGCAGAAAAAATGTAAACACAGTATAGTGAACACATAACTGCAGTTTTGGATGGTATAAAGTGGTGTTTTCTTTGTAATTTTTTTGACACAGGATTCACAGTTTTGCTGATCATAAAGTACGTAGAAATACTGGAGATTTCCTCTCTTGAAAATGAAGGAACTTGAATATTGCAGGCAAGTTTTTGTTCTGTTGTCACTCTGGATAACACTGTCTGCTAAATGTGACTGCATTGTATGAATGTTTATGACTGTATAAATATTTAATGTAGAAAGTTTGGTTTTCACACAGAAATGTTCACATTAATAATGACTACATGCTGCTGGTGTTATATCTAAAACATGGCACGTATTCAGAGATGAATTATAGCCAAACTCTATCAGCGCAAATTGAGACGAGGTAAAGAATTTCTATTTGTCAGAGTGGTTGACATGAGACTGAGG
Source organism: Siniperca chuatsi (assembly GCF_020085105.1). Classification (NCBI taxonomy): domain Eukaryota; kingdom Metazoa; phylum Chordata; class Actinopteri; order Centrarchiformes; family Sinipercidae; genus Siniperca; species Siniperca chuatsi. The sequence goes on along the minus strand of NC_058051.1, from coordinate 24,846,136 downwards.
GAAATAAAACATACAGGTTCATTTTTCTTAAAGGAAAAGGCCAAAACCAACAATGCGTATAGAATATCACCAGACTTTTCCTTTAACTGATCCAACGGAAATTTGGATTAAACACCTGCTGTTAAGATTCTCCAAACAATGTCCATTTATTTTGTTTAAGTTGGAAGTTATGCACTGCTAAGTTATATCTGTTAGCCCTGTGTTTGGTTTGCTGTAGGCCAAACCCACTAGAACTAGTGCAGTGCCATTAATTTCACACTTGACGTGACCAAAAATATTTAAAAAGAGCTCTAGTGTATATATATTTATAATAACATTAATATAAATATTTGTTCAACTAAACACTTTTTATGTAGTGTTTCAGTGTTTTTGTGGTATTGTACAGTTGACTATGGTGTTTGTAAATTATCACACATTTGTATTGGTGTTTGTGATATATCAAAATGTTAATGAAGGACCTTGTTTAATATCCAAAAAGACTCTTTTTGACAGAAAATGTTTGAGTTTTCTATGTGTGTTGCTTTAATTGGGTGAAATGTTTTAAATGATGAATTTGATTGTATTGATTCACCAAACTGTATGCCATCCATTTTTCTTCATATTTCTTTATTCCATTGAGTGTCGTCAGTACTATCAGATGATTCTGTGAATCCATGGCACAAATAATTTATTGGTGTAGAAATACAACACAAGACTAAGGAGTATGACTGACACACACACACACACATCCATCATTCCACATATAGCAACATGTACATATAGAGATCATATTTTCTAAGAAGGAGATAAAGTAACATAATCTATGACATGTTGAATAAATCCAAGTAAACAATCAGATAAAAAAGAAATAAAAATGAGATATAGCTAAATAAACATTAGTTAACAACAGTTTACTGTCACTTCTTTTATGCTCTCACATCATTTACATTTTTGAGAGTCCAGTCACACAAGTACAAACGATATGTATTTTAGTATGTTCGTACATGAAAGAAGATGGAAGAAATGGTTTCATTATGACAAACAAACATCTGTAGCTGAACATTATGTAAGAGAGAGACTTATTATGTCTTGATTGAATGTGTATTGGACTTTTGGCATCACATGTCTGGTTTTTTAATGTGTTGTCTGTGGTGTTTATATTTGATCTTAATACTGTGTTTTCATAAAAGGTCAAGTATTTAAAAAATCTTTTGAGCAGATTCATGTGGGGAGCCATTCATTAGTTTGGAGCTAAATATTAAATGATAATTATAAAAATGTAAAAAATTAATTTCTGGGATAAGACGCCCCCTAGTGGTTTGTGGCTAAATGGCCCCAGAGCATCTTCCCCCACCTCTATATTTTTCTGTGTAGTCTGATTTTTGTTGATGTGTAAAAATAAAAATGCCACAAATACCATTATCTCTAAAACACTAAGACATGTTTCCATGAAAGGACATTAAATAAACTCTGATCTCATACTAGCTTGTTTGCTTACAGAAAAACCTAATTATAACTACAATCAAGCATTCAGATGAAAAAAAAGAATAGTGAAGAATAAACCATAATTTAGCCATAGACTTTTCTTTATTATGTAAGACAGAACTGAAATATTGCTTATTATTTTGTTTCGTTTGGGGCTCAAACCCTTTAAAGCCGAAAAATTGTCGGATGGACAGTTAAAAAAAAAAGTCAAAATTGATGCAGCAGAACCAGAGATATCATCTTTTTATTTCACACATTCTCCTTCCTTGTCCTGGCGCCTACATTGCCCACAATGCAACACAACCGACAACAGTTGTGTCAGAGATTCGGGTGTGTTATGCTAGTAGCGGCTAATGCACCCTCAAGGGGCCGGCTGCAGAGGTCTGGTAAGCTCACTTCTTTCTAACTCCACACCCCAGATTTTCATTCATTTTCAAACTTGTAGTCTTCAGCACCAACCCATGCTGACTCAAGTGACATCACTTGAGGCAGTTTATCAGCTCTCGCCTGGCGCCCCTCTGGAGCCACAAAAGGCTTTTTACAGCTTTTTTTTTTTTTTTCCCACATATGCAGTAGTACTCCCCAAGAGCTGGACACAGACTTTGAGTTCCCCTTTAAGGAGGACATCTTCCACTATATTACAAAAGTTGTGCACAGAAATAATGCCGCCGCCATGGGGGAAACCACAAGTTAACAGCGGTGCAAGAAGTACTCAGATCTTCTACTCAAGTACAAGTAGCCATACCACAGTGTAGAAATAGTAAAGGTCTTATAGTAAAATGTTACACAAAAGTATTAGCATGAACTCATTGCACCCAAAGTAAAAGTACTCATTATGCAGAATGGCTAATTTGAGAATAATGTATTTTATTATTGTATTATTGCATCATGATGCATTGATGTGTACATCACTTAAATATTGCATCCCCCTGGGATCAATAAAGTCTTATTCTAACCTATAATAATGCATCATAATTTATTTGTTGATTATATTTTGCATTATTAATCTGAATCTGTAAAGTAACTGCAGTGGAGTAAAAAGTACAATATTTGCCTCTGAGATGTAGTGGAGTAGAAGTAGCAGAAAATGGAAATACTAAGTACAAGTACCTCAAAACTGTACCTAATTACAGTACTTGAGTAAATGTACTTATTACTTTCCACCATAAACGTAATAACCTAGTGAGATCAAATTAAACGGACAGAAGGGGGTGGATGAAGGCTCCTGTGCAGCGGAAAATGTTGGAGGGTCCGGTTTCAGCGCATCTCGCAGCCCGCGGTGTTGCAGTACAGATGATGTTAAATGAACCTGCTAATGGGGTCAGCACTCAGCGTTAGGTGGCGAGGAGTGCAGCCACGTCATGACGGTAGCTGCTCAGCCTATGAGGAGCGGGGCATGAAAGCCGCACGCAAATCAGGACGGGGAGGCTTTTGATGTAGAGAAATGTCTAATATCCGACAAAAAACAACAACAACAACAACAACAACAACAACAACCGAGGAACAAATAGTCTGTTAGGTATTTAAACCTGAAGGTGTGAAGCGCGGCTGGCACAAAGCCTGACTGGACATCATCAGCGGGCCTGTCCGCCTGCCTCAAGCGCTGTGGACGGTATTGTTTGGCCTGCTTTACCTCCATCTCTTTAAATCATAGAGGCTAACGCAGGGATGTTTCCACTGAGGACAGGCGGCCCTGAAAACAACCAGCTGCTGTGCTGCGGAATGAAGGCGCGCAGCTGCACGCACTGGAGCCGGACTTGAGGAAATTGGACAGTTAATTATGGCGCTGCATGAGGAGCTTCAGTGGGTGATTACCAACCAGGACAAGAAAAAGAAGAAGAAGAAGAAGAAGAAGAAGCGTATTGTCTGATGAGTCTTGTTTTATTGGTATAATACAGATCACATTTGAGGACATTTTAAATACCCTTGCATTGCGTTGATGGCGCCCAGGCCTATCGAGTCATGTATGTTTCATCCTGTGATGGTCAAATGCTCATAAAGCTCCAAGTTTCCTCGATAAGGGACACGGATTGCCGCTCCTCGTGTTCACGGCGGACCTTGATTTATTAGCCATACAATTAAGGCACGCGGTGAATGCCAAGAGAGGAATCACACTCTCCCACGTCCTGCATCATTTATGAAGATGGAGAGATTTAAAACATCTGCAGAGAGAGAGAGAACACCTGCCTGTGCTCACAGGAACAAAGACTGCCTGTTTTCTTACCGCTCAGGACCAAAATATGACCAAACTATATTATTTTTCTTGCAGATTTTTGTAATGTTTCCATACAGATTACATTACATAAATCAGTTATTCCCAACCAAAGGTACTTCTGCATTTACTAAGGGGTATGTGGATAAATTGTGGAGGAGCTCAGCTAATTTGCAAAACTAGAATTCATATTTTGTTATCAAAATAGATTAGTGCCGCAACTAATTATTATATAAATCGTTTGGTTTATTAATAGTCAGAAAATAGGTCAATGAAATCCTAGTTTACAGGGTCCAAGGTGATGACTATATAGCTGGAACGATTCGTCTATTAGTCGTTTTTCAAACAAAAATGCCAAACATTTCCAGATTCCAGCGTCTAAAAACAGGAGGATTTTCTGCTTTTCTTTCTCACATATCAAAGGTTATCTTTGGGTTTTGGACTGTTGGTCAGACAAAATGGCCATTTTTTTCAATATTTTTTGACATTTCAAACAATGAATCCAAAATAAATAATTAATCGATAATGAAAATAATTAATTGCAGCCCTTGTGAGGACTTCCGGTGTCTTGTTTTGTCTGACCAGCAGTCCAAGCCCCAAAGATATTCAGTTTGCTATGGTTTAAAACAGAGAAAATCAGAATATCCTCACGTTGGAGGCTCATCTTGAGTATATTTATTGTCACAATAACCAGGTAAACTAACTTGAACACCACCCGCTGCTGTTGAGAGTGATAACTATGTTAGAAAGCGAGCAGAGGAGTCAGAATAAATATCTGAAAGTGCTAATCAATTGTTGAAATGTTCCGTTTATGTCATTACAAGTGGCAGAGACTGCAAAGTGAACCAAAAAGAAAAAATAAGAGGCAAAGATTAATCATTGACAATTTTAATTTCACTGTATGGAAAAAAAAATACTGCAGTCTAATAAAATCCACTTTTATGAAATTAATAATGTTAGACCAAAAAGGTGAATTTCTCACAAAGATGATGTCTTCATTACCAGTGGTGGGTACTTCGAGTACTGTACTTAAGTACAGATTCAAGGTACTTAAACTTGAGTATTTCCATTTTATGCAACTTTATACTTCTACTCCACTCCAGCTCAGAGGCAATATTATACGTTTTACTGCACTACATTTGTCTGACAGCTTTAGTTAATTTTCAGATTACAATTTCTCATCCCCCTTCCCGTCCAGTGAAAACCATGTATCTCCAAATGTGGGTTGAGAAAATTCTCCTACTTCCTGAACTAAATAAACTATTCATACCACTGGACAGACGTTATCATTTTTGGGAGTTGGAATCGAGGGGGTCGTATACTGTACAGACTGTAAATCCCTTTATAGCGAATTTCAGACTATATTAGTAAAATTGACTTGATCATGCGCACAACATCCTGATTCATAGTCATAATAAAAAACACAGATAACAGATAAGTATATCTTTAATAATGAGCATGATCAAATCTAAGAATGTGATGGTGACCTCTGATACAATGGATATTTAATTCAGGGATGACTTAAAACTTTTTTTTTTGCATAAATTTTCTATATTCCAATACCAGTAATATAACTCTGATTGCTCCACAGCCATACTCCCTCTCTTTTCTTTCACTCTTGCATACACACAATACAGCAAGCAATTTAAAAAAAGTCACAAACATATACCATATAGGCTAGTCTCTGTGTTTTCATACACTTGACAAATCAGTTAAGTATAATGCTACAGTTAAACATTTTGAGGCGATCTCAGTTAGAAATGCCAGTACATTAAAGCTTACATTTTTGTGAGGATGATGTGGACAGATTATAGCAATGAAAATGATGAGAATGCCAAGATTATAATTATGTTAAGAAAGAACAAGAAACAAAACAAAAACAAAAAATGACAGGCCTGGCTTGAGTTTTAAAAGCACTACATGCTACATTTCCTCCAGAATTTCATAAACAGAGACCTCTGTTGGAACAGCAAGGAAGAGAGGGACATAAAAGTCACTGTAACAGGGAAATAAGACAGAAAGCAAATTTTGTTTTTGATAAAAACCTGAACTCATACAGTATATTTGTATTTCCATTCTTTAAATAAGAAAGAGAGGGACCACCTTTAAGAGCGTTTGATCTCCAGACATATCTTCCCTGAATCTCTAGCTGAAAATTTTGAGGTACAGTTCTGGAAAAAACTAATTTCATTTATACTAGTTGCTGAAAATAAATGTCCAAAGGCTCCACTCTGGAGAGACAAAATCCCACATTTTCTCCACTTAAATGCTAAATTTAAATCAGTTGCAAGCCAGGTGATACACATCATTCAAAATATTTTTCTAACATTTATGCTTTCTAACATCACAGCCTTGCACGATTAAGTCTATGCATACAGAAACTTTCAGTGAACACATTCCTCCACCAAAGTAAGACACCCCTCACATGAAAAAAAAGGGCATTATAGAAGTTATTTTTTTTCTTCTGATAATATAAAATACAACTGGCCACACACAGATAGCAGACATTTGTCAAAAGTGTTGTTCACTCGTTAAGATTAACCAATACAAGCACTTAACATTTCTCCAACACACAAACCACAAAGTGAACAGTCACTGAATATCAGCAGCATGTTGTCAAGAGATTTTCAAAAACAGACGTGCAGATATTTGTTACTTATATTTAGTTAAGAATGCAAGTTCCAGGGTAGCGATAGAGATTTATGAGGCTAAAAAATACAGAAAAAACAAGAAAATATATATTATTGAAGCGATTCAACCGGTGGAACTAGCTTCATCCCTGCACGCATCTTAAAGACTGGGAACCAGGAGCAATGTGGGTCAAAAGTTTGACATGGGCCAAAGTCAACAAAATTAAATAGAAAAAAATATTAGTTTTCAATTTCTTTATGTCCTTGTGTTTTCTTTTTAAATCTAAATTTCGTCGACAGCCGTCTTCTGTTTACTTCTGACGATCCTGAAAAAAATAAATAAATCAAGAAATTAATACAGATTAATCAACATCACATCAATCACATCACAGACCCAGAGGACGAATGATTCAATATCATCATTAATCCGACTTTCAGTGGAATTACATTGTGATAATTTGACCATATTATGTTATCGTTTTTGTCTAAATGAATGATTCTGAGCAAATTTTAATTATAGACAAAGTTTTTTTTACACATGTGAAGAGTTTTGTCTGGTGTGATACATAACAGTGGAACACAGTTAAATGCATTAAAGATCAATTTGATTACTTCATGTATGTGATTTTTCATACATTTGTCATACAGTGATATATATCAACATCAGAAAAATACTCGTATTAAAATTCTCGTCTCAACCGGCCCTCACCCAGAGAGAGAGAATTAAGATAACAGACTTTACCTGATCAATTCGGGATCGGCTCTGTATTGAGGCAGGCTCATAGCTCTGTTAAAAAAAACATGCAAAGCTTTATTGAAAAGTCACATTAGAAATACACATCTCATCACTTTTGATGCTACAATATTTAAATATTTCATGGGCAAACTTTTCAATCACTTCAAATCAATGACCAATGGATAGAAAACAAATGAAAAGAAGAAAAACCAGCTTACAAATAAGACACTGTACAAATATTATTGGGCAGGGAGGGGGTGGTCAGAAAAGGGGACGGCCATTTTTATTTTCGCTTAAGGGAGGATAGTTTGACTTTTTGGGAGAGCAGGGTAGGGTCTAATTTTTTTCTTACCCTATATTCATGTTTTATTTCCGCCTTCCCTTCTAACATTTATTACATAATAAAAAAATCAAATAGTTACATCAACAAGAAGGCTTTCATGTTTGTCATGGGTCAGTGCTGACTCTGTATCATGGCTTTATTTTGGTCATCACAGTCAGACAAGAAGCTAAAAACAGCACCAAAATACACCTGGGTAACGAGCTTAGTAATGTGACTCAGAATTATGAAAGTGGTTTAATTATGACAGACAGAGAGACAGCTAATCGCATATTTGGCAACATCTTCAGATCGAAAATCACATTAATTTTTATTATTTGGAATCCGGGGTCGGGCAAAAATATTACGGTGCTTATACCTCTCTGCAGCCTCATCTATCGTAAATTTGGCAATCACTAATTTTACTTCTCGTCAAGGGGAGGGTCTTGCTTTTCCAAAAAGTTAAATATAAGGTTTCTCCCTTATCCCAATAATTTTCGTACAGTCCATAAATATCTTTACTCCTCTAATTTAAAAGTGTCATATATTAAGTCTGAAGGAAATTATTACCTTTTTCACCACCTCCTCCTCCTCCTGCTTCTTCTCATAGTGGGAAAAGTCATCAAAGATGGAGGTGGTGTGTTTGTACTGGGCGATAATCTTGAGCACCTGCTTTGCCTTTTCCAGAGGAACCTCTTGAGTGTCACGTGAGTTGGTGACTGGCTTGTTGTCATTGTTCTCCAGGCGGATGTGGCGCAGCTGGCTATTTGGCACGTCCTTAACAAACAACCAGTTCACATCAAACTTGCCCTTCCACTTGTCCTGCGCCCAAACGCCAGCGCTGGTGCCGTAGTCCACGGGTGAGCGCATTTCGGCCACGCCGCAGAAATGGCCGCTGCCGTTGACACTGAACAACAAGTAGACGGGACCTTTAGCGTTCATAGCTCTGAAGGCTGAGTCCAAACGTTTGTTGCCGTGCTCCGTGCTGCACCAGATGGAGTACTTGATGGAGCGGTGGATGTCGTCCTCAGAGTAGCTCTTGATGATGAACACGCGGCCGTTTTTCAGGTTCCAGTCAAACTCCTTGGGGTTGTAGCTGTGGGCTGCTCGCAGCTTCTCCAGCACGGGGTGGGACTCTGATCCCGGCTCTGGAGGCACAAGCCCGCACCCTCCACCTCCGTTTCCAACACCGCCGCCATTAGAGGAGCCGCTGCTGTCCAAGCTTCCACCACTGTAGCACAAGTTGCGGTTGCGTGGGGCTACCCAGCGGGTCTGAGGCGTTGGAGCGGAGTTGTGGTTCTGGTAAGACTGTGGATGAGGAGGTGGAGGACCCTGCATGGTCATCTGCTGCACGAGGGACTGGGCAGACTGTAGGGACTGTTGAAGGGGGGGTAGGAGACTGGGAGCATGAGAGTGAAGCTGGGGCTGGTGCTGTTGGTGGTGTTGGTGGTGATGGTGGTGGTGGTGGTGGGTGGGCAAAGGAGGGGCCATCTTGGTAGCAGTCCCTTTATTATCCCATGTATCAATGTCCATGTTGTGTTTAATGGGGGGTGGAGGCATAGCTCCTCCAGCTATGGGTGTGCCAGGTTTGATCTTGGTCTTCTGTTGCTGCAGCTTGGCAGGTTTACTAGCAATAGCAGCCCACGATGTAGGTTTTGGAGGGGGCACTCCAATTGGTGTGCCACCGTTGCCCGTGGCAACAGCTGCAGCTACACTGCCGCCGCCACCGATCACAGAGCCTGCACTCTTCACACCGGAGCCACTTCCTGTCACATCCCCACCTATTTTTAGGCCCAGCATGCCCTGCTCTAGGCTGTTCATACCTGGAGCCTTGCTCAGGGTGTCACTATGGAAACCTGTCTGGCCATCAGGGACTAAGGTGCCTCCTAGAGAGCTGGGTGGGTAGCTGTAACTCCCCCCATAAGCTGAGCTCTGAGTCTGCTGACCCTGAGAACCGCTGGTGCCCCAGGCTGAGAAGGCCGGGTTCTCGGGGAAAAAGTTAAACCTGTGAGGATAGATGCTGCTGCTGAGCCCACCTGGCTGCCCAAACACGGTGTCGTGCATGAAGTGATGGTCTCCATTGCTGAGGGGGGCATAGGGTGTCAGGTAGGGAATTGGTGGGTCCCCTCCTGTAGACCAAGGAGCCTCACTGAGAGGGTAAGGAAATCCAATGGAGGGGGCATAGTAGCTGGACAGATAAGGGTCTGTCATTGATTGATAGCTGTTATTCTACAAACAAAAATAGAATTAAGATAATTTGTTAGGGCAACGAGATTTGTTGATAATCAGTTCAAAATAAAATAATTTTAGCTTCACAAAAGACAACTCAAAGGTGTTTCCTACCTGATTAGACTGGCTGGTGAGATAAGGCTCAAAGTCATTGTCATGGACTGTATCCTTTTGGTGGAGGGAACCATTCTGCACTGAAACTGGAAAGGCTGCAATAAAATCAAACTTTCTGTCAAAGCTGGAGCATCCGAATTTACACAACAACCTAATGATGCCAAGTCTATTGTGAAGCCTAAAATATCTGCATTGTACAAGTTGGAATTACAACATCACAGAATCCCCATATCACCTGAGCTAAAATTAAGTTACATTAATGCAAACAGAACACAAGAAGGTGCTCACTAAAAAATATGCAACTAAAATGTCTTCTGCACTAGTGCTAATAACTTGTTTCTAACATTTAATAGCTGGACTGAAACTATAACCAGAGAATGAAAAAATAAGTCCATGGGTGGAGCAAAACAACATGAATGATGTTTAGTGTTGAATATTTAAAATAGATTATCCTGTCTGCCGCAGAGTAGACAAAATGTGAAATGTGTAAGGTGTTTTCCATTGATAAACTGATGTATGTTCATTACTGCATACAACTACAATGCAAACATGTGGAGCAAAATATGTAATGATGCAAAGACATTATTTAATGCTATGTAGGCTAGATATTGTTGGAGTTTCTCTGTTGATATAAGGGCTACAACAATACATGAGTAAGTTACATAAAAGGTATCAGGTGACAGTTGTATACTATGATAAACAGGGTGCTAAACAGGTGCTACATCTTTAGATAAGAAAATCTGGAAGGTCAGGAGACATTTATCTCTTACCTTTGCTTGCATCTTGTCCTTTCGATGTCTTATGGTCACATTAAAAGGAGGAATGCATGTGAAAGGAGAAATAAAGAAAGCTTGCATGGGTCTCCAATGTTATGTCAAAGCTTCACACATTATCCTAGCTGCACACTGACATGTTTAGACGTCTCCTCTGAAACCCTGGCTGATATATACAGTAAAAAAAGCGCTGGGCGGTGTGTTGTGCCAACATTTGTCAGATACCCACTGGAAGCTGTGGTCCAGGCCTTTGGTTACCAGCAGAGACCAGTTTTCTAGCTAACCTCCCCTCTCAGTTGGCTAACTAGCTGACTAGCTGCCAATGGTGGCATCGTGTTCAGAGTGGGATGCACACACCGCACATCTCGCCTCTCTGTAGAAATAAAAACCTGAAGCTGAGCGTTTCTCCTCGCTGCTTACCTGAGGGTCAATACTAGCGGCAGACATCATTCATCCACCAGGTGTTGTGTTAAGAGACAAAAGCCCTGACAAGACGTACAGTGTGTAAGCTGCACAAACTCCGCTGTGTGGAGAGGCTAATAGCTGGAGAAGCTGCTTCCCTGCTCCGCGTTAGTTTGCTAACAGTTAAACACAGTTAGCAACAGCTATTAGCCGGTTAGCCTCTCTGCTCGGCGCGGACAGTTTGCTCTTCGTAGCCCTGCTGGCACTCCGCGCTGGCCTGTCGACATTAATCCAGCGGGGCTTCAATCCGCTCCGACCCCCTCACCGTTAAATTAAAATCCAACCAGCCTTGGTGGCCCTGCTGACTTGCCCCAACGGCAGCTTCATCCGGGGTCTGGGGGGCGGAAATGACGTCGGTGACGTAAAAGACGCGTCGCCACGGCTACATAGCAGCAGCAGATTAGTATGTTCAGTTTGTGCCCGTGTTTACAAAACATTTACTGATAAAACACCCTTTTCTTAGTAATTAAGCGTTTGAAAACTATATAAGAACAATCATAAGCATATAATACTGTGGCGGTGCAATATGTTTGCTTCTAGGAAAGACAAATTATCCAGAGCAGAAAAAAAGCAGCATTTCCTCGTCTTATAAATGTTTAATAATGAAGAAAATATGTACATCACCCCATTAAAAGGTGTATTGTAGACGTGGTTTATTTCACTGAATTGCATCATACACTACACACGTTGGGATGGTCACTTTTTCTAACTGAAATGACACTTATTAATAATTTATACATTTTACAAAACATCAGAAAAAAACAGCTATTTATTTACATCTTTTAAATCACACTTTTCTTTTGTACTTGAGTGGTTAATATCTAGTGATTTCTATCTCTTTTGAACACGCGCGCACACACACACACACACATACAGAGGTAGATGTAGATTTACTGCATTTGAGGCCTGAGGAAAAACACATTATGAGTAGGTCTACACTTTTTATACAGTGATATACTGGATGTACAGTAACATTCCCCTCTTAACTCAGGACAGTGTGTACAGTTTGTGCACAGTGAGGTTCAGCATCTGCGACAGATGTTTTTATTGACAACCAGGCCAAAGCAATTACACGATGACAGTCGATGAAGTTGTCTCCCCTTCTGCCCGGCTCCTTCTCGGCTTTTCCTCAACCACTTTATTTTTGTGGTTATTTATAATCTAAGCAAAAATAAGAAAAATACATTGTATATGAGATGTTAAACAAATAAGATGGGAAATGACATAGATAGAATGGGTGCAAATAAGAGGTAATGGCGATCGTGCCACTGAACCTACCCGCAGGACTGTACACTAGAAGATCAACTGAGAGGGTTTACATGGATGATGAAATTCACCAATGAAATTAACTAAAATAAGCGGGGAAAGAACAACATAAATAAATGATACAAAGCAAAACAATCACAGTGTAAACAATGGAATGGCAAATGTTGTGGAAAGCATTCTTTTATACTTTAAGGGGACAGAAATACTTAAAAATGTCTTTAAAAATGGACAATGTATGTCAAATAAATTTGCCAGATTTATCATTGAGCAGGAGCGTACTTACAGCTGTCTTCCTCATCTAAGGAAGTGCTGACGATGTAGCAGGCATAAACAAATCCCAGGAGCTGTGGACATTAACACAAAAATTATTAAAAGTTAATCACGTAGTAAAAAGAGGGTATTTTTTAAAATTGTCCTCACAAAGCATACTTTCTCTTGACAGTCATATGACAGATTTTATAGGACATTTTGACACGTCAGAGTAGGAAAAGCACAGATGTAAATAATAAAATTAAAATGAATTTAGCTGCTTTGTTAATGTTATTAGTAACACCTGTGCTTTTCCTACTATGACAAGTCAAAATGTCTGTGTGCAGATCTCATATGTGCAGTGAGAGAAAACTCATATCAACATGTATCAAAATGTAAAGTACACTGATTGAAACATTTAAATATTTATATATACAAGTAATAGTCTGTGTAATTAATCTATAGCAAAGTGACTACATCAGGTTGATCTCACAGGAAATATTGTGCTTATTTAAAATTACATGTTTTTCATCTGATTTGTATGAAAAGAAGTTGGACCGTGGGAAATCATTCAGGGATTTTCTTACAGTAACATAAACAAAGCCCTGAACAAAACCTTTCCCAAATGTTAATACAATAATTGACCCTAACCCTGAAAAATGGGTGACATTTTTGCATTGATTTGAGAGAAATACAAATTCATACATGTTGCAAAACCTATGGCTGTCACCTTTTGCAGTGTGAGATACAACAGTTTGCTGCTTTCATAACATATGTACAAACTGAACCTAATGGCCACAAGATTGTTTTTATTTTTTTGGATTGTGTATAATTTTGGTTTGTTGTTTAGATATTCTTATTTTTAATTAATATAATTATTTCTTAATGTATGTATTACCAATTCCACATATAGTTTTTAATCGTATGGCTTCTGAATGTTCTTAGTTTTGTGATTAACAGTACTTTTCCTACAGTATCTATTGTGTGTGTCTCTGTTGATCTGGGTGGGGAGCTGCTGCATACAGTCGCTCTTACAGAGATTAATACAGTTGTTTTGAATGCTACACATGCAGTACAGAAAGCTAATATGTACATTTAGGATGATACAGCAGACTGATGCCACTTCAGATGCTCTTCTACTTTTCAAAAGCAGATTTGCATCACTAATTGCCACAAACTAGAAGACACCGTATCTCAGTAAATTACATTTATGCATAATAAGAGAAACTAGAGGCGTAGCTGAGAAGCTTGGCAGCTGATATCCGTGTAATAATGTGGTGAAATTTTTAAATGTTCCAGATCTGTTTTCCAATTTAGTCCCTGTTGCTAGGCAACAGTCCATTCCTGTGTGTGCAGATGCATATTTATTGATATTAAAACAATATTGGGATGTAATGTATATTTACTCAAGTACTGTCCTTAAGTACACATCTGAGGTACTTGTACTTTCTTTTAAGGCCACTTTCTACTTCTACTCCACTAAATCTCAGAGGGAATTTTTGCACGCAAAAAATTTGAAGAGCTTGATGCTATGATGTTTTGTTATAAATTAAACTACCATACAGTATATACAAGTACAGCTGAAATGATTAGTTGATTAATCAATTCGTTGATTGACAGAAAATTAAGTGGCATCTATTTTGATAATCGTTTAAGTAATTTTTTAAAAACATTTTTTGGTTCCAGCTTTTCAAATGGGATGATTTAATTTTTTATTGGTTGTTTTTTTATTTTAATTTATTTTTATTTAGAGGGTTTTTTCTTCATTGAGTACATACAAGTACATTTTCCTCAATATACCCACATGCTTTTACTTCAGTAACATTTTCAATGCAGGACTTTTACTTGTAACAGAGTATTTTCACAGTGTGGTATTAGTACTTTTACTTTAAAAAAAGGATCTGAATACTTCCTCCACCACATGTACGACACAAAACTAATGTGATGAATGAGTTACTTGGTAAACTGTGACAGAGACTCACTGAAACGAGGAGCTGGACGATGCAGTGCAGGATTTCTATGTACTGGTATTCCAGCCAGCAGCTCAGCACGGTGGTCAGCTCCGGGTTCTGCTGGTTCTGCCACCCGGCGGAGGGAAGGCCCTCGCTCTCGCACCCCGGCCCGTTGTCCTTCCACCACGAGCGATGCGACGACACTCCCAGGGAGAGTATATCGCTGTCCTGCAGCGACAAAACAGGCAGAAGAGATGTGAAGGTAACTTTGAAGAGTAGAAAGTGTAAAATAAAAAAAAGATGGGAGAGAAATCTGACCTGCAACAAGGATCAGGTGTAGTGTGAACATGATGCTAGCTTCCTGTCTGGGGCCACTACTAACAGTTATTTTCATTATGGATTAAGCTATGAATTTTTCATTTTATTTTATTTTTATTTTTTACCAGCTGTGGGCCTGACTCAGTTTTAAAACTGTCTGTCCCACATAAAGAAGACAAAAAGCAATAAAATAGCATGAAAAGACAAGACAAACACAAAAACAATAAAAGTAACAAAGTAAAAAAAAAAAAAAAACATTCTTCGTATATAAGAACTGAGCCACAA
The DNA here is from genome assembly GCF_020085105.1 of Siniperca chuatsi. Taxonomy (NCBI): domain Eukaryota; kingdom Metazoa; phylum Chordata; class Actinopteri; order Centrarchiformes; family Sinipercidae; genus Siniperca; species Siniperca chuatsi. The sequence continues at coordinate 24,831,127 of NC_058051.1, read as the reverse complement.
ACCTATATTTTAAAAGTGAATAAAAAGAAAACAGCATTTGGCAGAAAACAGCAAGAAAAATTATTTTAAATGTATTACACAGAATTTAAAGAGGTTGGTCGTTGAAACGTTCTTTTAATTATTACCATTTTGATCCAGAAAGAAAGAAATATCTGTATAAATGTTTAAATTGTAAAAAGGAGGCAGTATTTCTAATGTAATATTTCATCCCAAATTTTAGTATATGTACAGAAAAAGGATCGTAAACCATAATTATTATTAAAAGCAGGTAAAAGCAGGGGGTTCAGTTAATTTCTGATGCTCTGGTTATGCTCCCAAGTCTTGCAGAGTTACATATTGGCAAAATAGTAGTAGTAATAGTAGTGTTAGTAGTAATAGTACAAAGTGAAGAAAAGAGAAGGCAATTATGTAATTGATAGAACAAATCAATACCTATAATTGTAATGGAAATGTAATGCTTTACTACACAGTGATGAGTCCTGAGAGAAAGATAAAAAAAGATAAATCTTAAATGCTATATTGTTGAGTCAAGGTTCAATAAATTATCTGGGAGTAAGAGACCAAAACTGAAGACAGTAGAAAAAGTTTGAAAGAATAACTGCATGAACTGATTCATTTATAAGTCATTAGTATAAAATATCAACTAATAATGACAAATGCCCATCAGTTAGTTATCAGACTCCAAACATGTTTTAAAACTACTTCCTCAGGCTGACCATCAGTAAAAAAAATTTAAAAAGTATTTAAATCACAGCCTGATCATCGTAAACGTTGTATTTGTGAAGCAGAAACCAGAAAATTTGAACTTTTTGAAATTGTTTTCTGTCAACTAATCAAATAATCCGTTCATTATTTTAAGTTTTTTCTGCTAAAACCAATACTACTGACTATTGACTAATACTTTACTACTATTACTAATCATCATTATAATTATTTAATACTAACACCAATAATTTGTGTCTAACTATTGTCATCATCATCAATAAAGACCAATTCAATATGTTTCCCAATGCAGATAGGGGACATAAACAGCTACTGTCGCTTTATGACGCTAAATATTTTGTACCTGAGAACAGAAACACACTGTAAAGGTGTGTTATGTGACTGTTTCTGGAGGCAGCTCCTGAGACATGCACAGAGCTGAACACTGTATTTAGGAGCTGAAACTGCATGGGTCTCTAATTATCTGACTCTTATGTGACCATTAGACTTACCTTTGAAAGCCCTCCCAGATCCAAGTAGAGACAGCTAACAAAGACATTCCAGCCAACCCACAACAACGTCCACAGCAGGTACTGAGGAGACCAAAACATTATAAAATAAAATGAATAAAACTTTTTCAACATGGTCATAGTGTAACATATAGGGCTCCTCTTTTTGTCTCACAAATGTCCTAATTCTAAGTGTGTAAAGTCACTGGTTCCCACGATAAATCTGAGGCATCACAAGATGATTAAAGAGAGAAGAAAGAAACTTTTATCTAAATGTTGCTTTCTTCTTGTGAAATACTGGATACTATCACTACAAAAATCCTTCAAATGAAACAATCTGAGTCAAACAGTCTCATCTGTCGCTGGGTTTTATTATTATTATTATTATTATTATTATTATAAGGTGTTGTTAAGGGCTGTGACGATGATGGTAGTAATAATGATTGTTGTTATTGTTACTATTGTTGGTTAATTTTTCATTATTTATGTAGTACAACTCACATTGTCATACACATGCCCTCATGCACAAAGACAAACAATCCAATCAATAATACGCCAGTTCACTCTGCATATCACAGCAGTTTTCTCTTGATGATTACATGTTTTGTTTATCTTTGTTTTCCTGTGTTTGTCTTATCATATTCTTTTATTAACTTAATTACATATCATACTTTTGTCACATTTAAATAAAGGAGAAAAAATAGGTTGAACTGCATCTATGATGAAGGGTCAAAAGTGGACAGTTTTCATTTTAAAAGAATAGTTTGACATTTTAAGAAATGCACTTATTCAGTTTTTTTGCAGAGTTAGGTAAGAAGATCGATACCACTCTGTTTGTGGGCTAAATATGAAGCTACTGCCAAGTGATGGTTAACTTAGCTTAGCATAAAGACTGGAAACAGGGGGAAACAGCTAACCTGACTCTGTCCAAAGGTGACCCTGACCTATCAGCACCTCTAAAGCTCACAAATTAACAAGTTATACCTTGTTTTGTTTTTATCCGTACAAAAACCAAAGTGTAAAAACGTCAATTTGCTGTTTTATGGGGGGTTAGTAACTTCCTGGAGTCTTCGGTGGTTGGCATCTGCTCCCAGATTAAACAAACAAAAAACGTGTTTACTAGTGATCTTTAGAGCTTTTAGTTAGCAGATTTTGTTACCATTTGACTAGCTGTTTCCCCTTGTTTCCAGTTTTTAGGCTAAGCTAAGCTAACCAGCTGTAGCTTCATATTTAAGGGACAGATATTTGGGAGTGGTATCGATCTTCTCATCTAAATAAGTGTATTTCCCAAAATGTCAAACAACTCCAAGCCAAAAAAGGTTGGGAACCACTGGTATAAACCAATATTCAGTGCTTTAACACAAACTTTTTGCAAGCTCAAAAGGAAATCAGACAGTTCCCTCACCATAATAACATAACGTGGTCTGTACTGGATGACACCAAACAGGCCCAGGATGACCACGATGATGTGAAAGAAGTTGATCATGATGGGAGCCCACTGGTAGCCGAGGAAGTCGAACACCTGCCTCTCCAGCGCAGTTATCTGGAGGGGTCAACAGGGGCAGAAACAGAGTTTACAGACCTTGGCAGACATCCACTTTGTCACACCAGTCTGCGTAAGGTCAGGTGAGTTGCTGTGTTGCCCTCTTGCTTGTTCGATGGTGATCTCTTGCTTGTGCATCCCACAAGGCTGTAGTTTTCATTCATATAAGTTGTCAAGGCAACTGAGCCATGGGGGATAAAGCATGGAAAGCATGGGAAAAGACAGACCTGTTTATAGTGTTATGTCCTCTGAGGTCGGTGCCCCAGTCAGTCATGAAGGGGGGTGGGGTGGGAAACACCGAGGAGGAGGACAAAGTGGGTGCAGCCTTTTATTGTGGTGGTTGTAGTGATGGGCGGTCCCTGCTTTTCATAAGAACCTCCAACTACAACAAGCTTACTTATTAACAGGTCCACAAAAATATGCATTTTCAACAGGCCTATCTGCATATTGTTTGGTCTATAAACTGTCCAAAGCCCAAGTGACATCTTGTCTGAGCAACAATCCAAAACTCAAAGATATTCACTTTACTTTGAGAGAATACCAAGAAAACCTGCAAAAATGAGCATTTGAGAAGCTGGAACCAGTGAATTTTTGGCATTTTTGCTTAAAAATAATCAATTGATTATCAACATTGTAATTTTCTCTGGATCAACTAATTGATAAATGTACTAATCGTTTCAGCTCTGATTTCTTATATTAAATTTCAGTTTGCATTTGATGTAGAAACCTGAATTAATAATAACAATGTGAATGGAAGGTCATCAAGTATAACACCAAAGAATGAGTTTAACAGGTATTTAAGTTGGTTTTTGGTGATTATTAAAGTATTCTAGCCTATGGGCTAAATGTAAGATTTTATATTGTCAAAAATATAAAACATGAGGCTTCAAACCACCAACAAAGGAACTTTCTTTTATAATAAACAACAAGTCTTATTTAATGAATTAAAAAAGTAGCTTAATTTGTGATTTTCATTAGTAAAAGTTGCTTGCTAAGTATCACCAGAGGGGAAAACATAGCGGCTGGCCTGATGTGTAAGCAGATGTGTTTGTGTCGAAGCATCATGTGTGAGAGAGAAAAACATCTCACCAACTGCAGGCAACACAGGAGGATCAGCATGCATCGTGCCGAGCAGCACCCCATCTTCTTCTTCCTCTCTGCTCCCGCTGGGTCTGATGATGATGAGGATGTGGATAACAACAGTGAAGGGACTGGATTTTAAAATCAGCTCAAACACAAGGGGCGAAGCTGCGAAGCTTTAGATCCATTGCCAGACGTGTGAGGAAACGCACAGTGCACTTTACCTCAGGAGGAAAACACGTAGGCTGTTCCTGTGTAGAAACTACGGGGAAGGGGCGGGGGGGGGCGGTATGAGAGGCGATTAATGCCACAATAAGCAGCTGAGGGGGAAACCCTGAAGGACAAAATCAAAGGACAATACTGGTTAAAACTTTATAATACACTAATTCACAATGTAATTTCATTGTAAGAATCAGGTACCAATAAAATACTAGAACTGTGGGGAACAAGGGAGCAACAATTTTAGAAGGAAGGAGAATAAACTATATTTATTATTGTAAATAGTGGGTACCTTTGAGGTACAGTACTGGGTAACAAAACAGTTTCCTTTCTGTACCCCCCACCGTTTTGGTAGCACATTATAACTGTACTTACTGTAATTACTTTATAGGTTTCGTAGAATATCAGTGTGTAATACTTGCCCGTACACGCCCAATTGTCACTACCTTGTTCCCCGTAGTCTACTATATAGGTACTATATAGGTACCTGACTGATATAACAAAATTACACTGTAAATCGTGTGCTGTATTATAAGTGTTGACCAAACACAATTTAATTAATACAATTCCTAGAAAATCAGGCAAAGAAAATGCAAATTAATGTGTATTTCCACCCACTACCGTTATGCGAACATTAGGAGTTGAGTGCATCAAGATATACAGTTGGTGGTGCTAATTCTCCAGTCGTGGGGCCATTAAACCACTGCAGAAGAAGAGATGAAGTAATTAAAAGAGCACCAGTCAGACTTAAAATGGTGGAAAACCATTTGGAAAACATGATGGAAATATGGCATTTATGTTTGTTTCTTATATTAATTAGAAGAACATTTGACAGTTTCATGTAGGAACTATCAGTAGAAAGAAAATAATTCCTACATGAAACTGCTCATAACAAATCTGTGAGATTATTTTGAGTAACCGGGTCATGATTTCTGGAAAGAGATATTGCTGTTGAGTTTTACAAATTAATTTTTATGGCACTTTAACCACCACAAGCTGAGTGCCGTACAGTTCCATTACATTCAAGAAATGCAGACTTCTCTACGGCCGATATTTTCAAAACTTGGTAACTCACACAAAAACAATCTAGATGGATAAATAGCACTACAGGTAAGAAGAAAAATATGTATTTTTGATTTTGGGGTGAACTGGCCCTTTAAGGGTGATTTTGTTAGCTAACTGCCATTACAGCCTGCACTCCACAAATCAGACATACTTGGAAATTGTTTTATTTTTACTTTTAGTAAAGCCAAGTATGGTCACGCCCTCCTGTGTCTCAAAGGATGCATATTTTATTAGAACAAAATATGTTTTTTTTTTGTCATTGCCCTCTAGAACGACAAATAGAAATGTTTTCTAATCTGACGCCTCTGTATGCCGGACGACATAATCTATTAGGGGCTTCCAAAATCAAAAATGAAGCTGTTTTTAGAACATCCCCCCCCATACCTCTGGTACAGTAGGTGGTGGCAGCTATGCACGGTTAATAACCATGGAGGAGCCAGAAGGGAAAAGGAGGAGGAGGCTCGATATTTGGACATTTTTTCTCAAAAAGTCTCAAAACAAAGTAAGTTGTGATGGCAGCCAATGAGCTACTAGGTAATGTTTTTCAAGTTTACTTTTAGTAGTGTTGTTCGCTAGTTTGCTAATTAATACAGAAAGCCTGAGAGCCTTACTGCATTATATTCAATTATATTTTGAATTGTCACCTGGAGCCTGGATTTTCCTTTACATAAATACAGATATTTCCACCATAAAGGCACAAATTGGTGCATAAAAATTCACCAGAAAGCAGGAAATTAAGTGTTTGACACTCAAAATTTCCTGGGGGAAGGACCCCCAGTCCCCCCACTTGATATGCCCTTGACAACATCACACTACTTCCTCTTTTCGCTCCTGACAGAAGAGCTTCATAATTCCTGACGTTAGGCCTATGTGTCGCCATCGGTCTTTGGCTGAAACGATTGATGCTGTCGTTTTTCTTGGCAGGACAGTCTGTATTGTGACCCTTCAGGGGCCCTCTCTCAGAAGATCCTTCTCTGTTTCGCCTTTACTGTTGCATGGATTGACCCTCATACAGCAACACCGTCTTCTGCACCCTGATAGGTGGTTGCTCCTCTTCAGTGCTTGGAAGAGCCAGTAGGTGGTGGTAGAGTGGTGGAGGTATAGGCTTCAAAGGTGTGTGAGAGTGGCAAGGTTAAAACAAACTAAAGAACAAGACTTTACTGGAATACTGTTATATTTCGACAACATTTAAAATAGAGTCATAGATAAATAAGACAAGAAATTATGATGTTAGTATTTCTCAGTTCACCTGCATTTGGTTCAACTTTCATTAAAGTGGAAAAGGCAAACATGTAATATGTTGTCACACTGGGTTATTAGTGGCAGAGGCGCTTATGGGGGTCATGAGCTTGCAGTAAAGTTTATATTTATCCAATGCAGTTTCACTATAAACTCACCCCCATATTTAAAGAGATTAAGAAAAAGGCTCCAACACAGCAACAGTTTGACCTGTTTTGCTTTCTTTGACTAACTCTTCTTCTTTGGTCAGCCCAATAAAGTCAGTGTCAATATATCATAAGCTGGTCTCATACATATGTTTCAGAAAATCTTCAGAGGAAAGTAAAACATTTAAAACACATTATAACAACAGGTCACTTTCACTTTATATTCCTTGCGCAAAAGTGTAATTTAGACCCTCGGTGTCCCAATGGCAGTATACAGACTCTAAATGGCCCCTTATCTGCCACTGAAATTAACAAGAGCCTCTTGCACCTTTAGCAGGGACTGAAAAATCCTCCTAAACCGGATTCAGCCCATTCATTAGACGCTACACCCGCACTTCCCCGTCCTTCCGAGGGAGGACGGTAGAATCAAAAGACAAATTCAAAAATTGGGGGGTCTCCAGCTCTGCCTGTGTCACATGGAAGCACAGTAGCTGAGCCGAGGGGATGCGAGTACAGATGGAGGGGGCTTGAGGGACTGTGGAGGAGAAACCTGGCACTTGGAGATAATACTGGAGATACAGCGGCGGCGGCGGCGGCAGAAGCAGCAGCGGCAGCAGCAGATAGGCAGGTCAGACACTTCCCAGCCTCCCTTCTGGCTGGGGAGCAGAGGAGCGCGGACAGGGCGCACAAGGGGGTCAGCGGGCTCTCAGAGGATGTCACATGCAATATGCTGCATTCGTGTTTTCTGAAGCCCAAGAAAGCCGAGTTATCGCCTTTGATTGATTATGCTCGCGGGGAGCGCCTGGTCCGAGTGGAAGCAGAAGGAAGCGACCAGGGTTGATGCTGCGCCTCCCAAAATCTCTGAGCTGAGTGAGTACAGGGATGCTATAGCGCAATGCTCTGTGCCCGTGGCTATGTGACAGGCTGGAGGGAGGGTGGTGGTGGTGGTGGTGGGGGGGTGTCATTCATATGTGCCTATAGATTCAGCTCGATAAGCTGCACACGCAATTGGCACACAGCATCTTTTATTCATCCAGGATATGCAGCCTACCGCTTTGCCTGTTTTTCTTTGTGTCGCCCTGTTTTTTTTTGTCTTCTTCATCTCCACTGGTCATAAATTTAACACACAGACACGTGTGCACCCACCTCAGCGTTACTGCATTGCCTTTTTGTGATTTAAGACCCAAATGAACGGATTCATCAGAGAACTTCAATGTGATTTGGTGAGAGGAAGGCGCAGGGAGCCTCCAATCACGCGTTTTTTCTGCGTAACATCCCTGCCGACTGTGAAGCATAAAGATAATTAACGTTAGACCTTCCGTTAACATTTGCACCCCCCACCCCTCTCTACCTCCTCCCTCCTTCAGCTACTCATAAATAGGGGTGTGTGGGGGAACTGGCTTTGTCGTGTAAGTTGCCAGCTGACCTCAGGGACACAACATCTTTTATCATCCTCACTTTGATCTGGAAATGAATCGGAAACGCTTTGATGATTAGAGAAGAAAAGGAGTAAAAAAAAAATATCTGGCGCTACAGGCTTAATGAAACAAAAACCATGATAAAAGCACACAGCATCAGCCTGAAATTCTTCCTTTTCTGTGACCTTTTTTTTTTTTTTTTTTAATTTTTTTACCCTCAATTACGGGTTCACACCCTGCATAGTTTTCCTGTCTCAGCCGGCATCATTTGAGACGTGGTTTGTAACCTGTTGTCACCAGCATCACTGCAGTTTGAGGTGTCAGAGCCCAGAGGCGCGGCGAGCCGAACCATCACCCTCAGTGTGTGATTGATGCCTGCTGAGTGGGTGCCATCATGAGCCACATACCTCCCCAGATACACATAAGCCCTTCATGGAGGATTTCTTTATTGTACAAAATAGACAGTGCAAAAACATGATGATGAATTTCCTTTTTAACTTTCAGCATCTCTGATGTTGTTCCGCCTGTTTCAAGGTCCCTCACTCTGTCAAAGCTGCTGGAAAGGATGGGAATCATGTGATCACAAGTCATTATAATTATTCTTTCATTTGCTGTGAATAATGTCAGGCGGTGTTTGTATCAGAGGCAGCGTTGCACAGATAAAGACAGAGCCTCAGCTTTTCTTCCTCACAGGGGCATGGTTAATCGTTGTTGCAAGCAAACATTTGACCTAATTCACATTCTCACACAATAGCAGCCCACCCCACCCCACACACGCACACACACACACGCACACACACATTGATGTTATTTGTGTCACACAGAGGGTGAGGTTTTTTTGCTCCACATGAACTCCCAGGTGGTTTATCAAAACCTGAGCAGATTCGGCAGAGAGGCCACTGCTGGCAGGCTGGCTGGGTTTGTGGAAAGGAGCTCCAGTATTAATAATAATGAACACACGTAAATGCAGTGCATGTTCCTAGAAAACGGAAAGCCTACTGATATTTATTGCAACACTGTAGGGCTAAATATGTTCCTACAAAATGCATTTTTATGAGGATTACACCACAATTCCTTGTTTGACTTTTTTGCCTCTTCAGGCGCTGTAGGCAGAAACTATGAACATTTTCTTTATTGTTTGAAGCAGTTAGAGTATGAGCATTTGTTTTGTTTAAAAAAGATGAAATTATGTGTAGTTTTTCTGTTAAATTTTGCCTATAAAATATGATCTGATGTTGTGATTGGCCAGTTGTGTCACCTAGCATGTTTCACACTTCTTTTAAAGACATTTAAATGTTGATAAGATCCAAGTTAAGGTGATATGTTTTTGTCATTCGTTCAGTCATCTATAGGACTTCAATTAATGGTTAATTTTCTCGATTCATCGATTAATCTATTGATCAATAAAACACCAAAAAACATCAGTGAAAAATCTCCATCACAGAGCCCAAGGTGATGTCTTCAAACGTCTTGCAACAGTTCACAATCCAACGAGAATCACTTTACTATAATTTAAGGCGAGGAAACGCAGCAAATTCTCACTTCTTACTTCTGATCCAGCTTCTCAATTTGAGAAGCTGGATCATCAGATTTTAGAGCTGAAACAGTTAGTCGATAAATCGATTAGTCGATCAAAAGAAAAATCATTGGCAACTATTTTGATAATCGATTCATTGCTTAAGTCGTTTTTCAAACAAAAAAAACATCATCCATCCTCTGGCTCCAGCTTCAATGTGAGGATGTTCTGCTTTCCTCTGTTTTATATCTTTGTAAACTGAATATCTTTGGGGTAAAGCAATGAGAAGATGTCACTTTGGGCTCTGGAAACTTGTGACAGGCGTTTTTTCACTATTTTCTGACGATTTATGGACTAGATTCATCGATTAATCATGAAAATTAACAGATCAATCAATAATGAAAATAACTGTTAGTTGAAGCCCTATCAGATTTTTAGCAATTCAGCTTGAAAAATGACTTAAATAATTAATCAATCATCAAAGTATTTGCCAATTAATTTTCTAGCAATCGACTAATCAGTTAGTCGACTAATCATCATCAGCAGCAGCTCTACGGTCATCCACATTGCGGCTGTTGCGACCCAAACTTTCATACATTCATTCACCAATAATGTGTCCTGTAGAGCTGCAATGATTAGTTGATTAATCAATTAGTCGATCGTCAGAAAAATAACCTGCACCTATTTGATAGTCGATTACTCGTTGAAGTCATTTTCAAAGTAAAAATGCCAAACATTCATCAGTTCCAGGTTGTCATTCGTGAGGATTTGCTGCTAAATTCTATATTTTTTACATGTTTTATGTTCTGACAACATTCGCTTTGGGCTTTAGGAAACTGTGACGGCCATTTTTCACTGCTCTCTGGTGTTTTATAGACCAAACGATTAATTGAAAAAATAACTGGCAGATTAATCAATCGTTAGCAGTCCTAGTCTCCTGTGTGTTCACTGACTCAAGAAGAGAAGAAAATATAGAAGGAAAAAAGAGACATCTGTATTTTTTTCTATGGAGCAAAATAATCTAAGATCAATGGTCCACTTACTAGCTTTTAAAGCTTTCAAACACATCTTACAGTCTTCATCTGCTGATATTTTGTTGCATATACTGTTCCCAAAGGTAAAGACTTAACTTTTATTTCTTTACATACAATGCATGTAATTCAGTAAAGAAACCAGATATTAATGATTGATGATACTCCAGTTTCCTCGCCACATATGGCACCTTCTCAGTATAAGTAGCCTTCTGGTTTGTGAAATATGGTCAGGGCAACACCTGGCAAATCTGCACCTGCAGGTATTCGCTGGTAGTTTGTAACGAGCACACTGAGCGCGCATGGGGGATCTGTGTCTGAGGAAGAGGGGCTTTGTTTAGCAGAAAAGCAGCCGGGGGAGGGCCATTTCTTGCTCTTGCTCTGAGCGCTACGTCCAATTGGCTGGCTCTGACGAGGCAGCTCTAGGGCCAGAGATTACACTGCAGTGCTGAGGCGTCACTCTGGCTGAACACCGCAGGCAGAGGCAGGGGGATAGAGGCAGAGAAGAATGGGTGGGGAGGTGTGGACACACTCAGTGAGACAGGGAAGGGAAAGGAAGGGGAGGAAGGCCGGGAAACCTTTTTGGGAAATGTGACAGCCTCTTCTCATCTTTCTTTCAGCGTATTCAAACACCTGCCACAGGACTCCCACGCATGTCTTCCTCCCCTCCTCTCTCTCCTTTCTTTTCCTCCACACCTACACCTTTCCCCTTTCTTCTCTCTCATTACCCTCTCCATCTCTACTCCTCGGCTCTGTTGTCAAATCAGCACAGATATAATTACACTGACACTGTTGCAACTGTAATTTAAATGATTGTTTCCTCATAGGTGCATATGGTTCTTTAAATCCAACGTAATATTTCAGACTACTCACTCAGGTAGTCTTCTGTTAAAGGTGAAGCACTGGTGGGTGAATTAGTGGCATTAAAAGCAGGTATCTGCTTTGACATGTTTGCTGGCTGCTGTTAAAATACACCAAATAATTTTGATAGACATGCTGGGAAAACATGTTACCTGCTGCAATCATTTTCTTAAGACATGCTCAAAGAAATATGTAATTATGTTGGATATCCACTGTTGGAAAATATGACTTATTGATAGATCATATTAATAGTAATTAACGTGGTTAATTTGAATGAGGAAACAAAGCAGTTGCTCTCTGGTCAGGACGCCCTGAACTTACAAAGAAAACTACAAGCAGCTTGCAAAGAACCTGCGAGACGTCTGTGTGTGAAATTTGGTGCAAATTGGATTTCATGCTGAGAACAGTTGGGTTCATGGCTGGATCTACTAAAAGAAATGCAAATTAGACCAAAGTCTACAAAACTTCTACGCTGCAGAGCCTGATAAACTCCGGTCCCGTCTTTACTCTGTCTGTTTTAATAGAAAAGCAGATACCTTCAGTACGGTAGTAAAGTCAGTCAAATAATATACTCTGAATACTTTCACAGAGAAGAAAATAAAAGGGAAAACAATTCTACATGGATAAAACTTCAACATTAAAAAGGGCCAGTGCAGGTTGTTGCATCTTAACAGCGGGGACTTTTCTGCGCTGACCAGTGATATTATGGTTATAACAGACCGCGCCCTCTACTGAGCTGTGTTATTTTCAGTTAAAGTCCAACTGAAAATAAAATAAAACATTTGTGTACTACAGCATACATATCAGCTCTGTAAATCACTTGTCCTGTGTTCTTCTATTTTGTATTTTTTGGATTCATGATGGCGCCCCCTAGTTTTGCATTTATTCGACAGAATACCGCTCCAGTATCCGCCTACATAGATGGAGACCTTATTTCGATACAGCCAATCAAATCTTGCGTAAAACAGTAACATCAGCGCTGAGCCAGACAGCAGCCTGCTACACAAGAGCTACCGACTATCCTGCTGAAGTCTCCTTCTTATATAACTTACAAACATGAACACACGTCTTGTCCTAAACCTTAGCTTGTTGAACGTACGACCAATTAAACATTCACCGGGGAAAAGTGCACCGCTGATGTCAGTTTGCAGGCTAGATAACTAATTAGCTGCTCAGCTGCAGCACATTAAGCAGCATGTAAATGCACATGCAAATGTCACTTCTGTCCGGTTTGATGCTGGTGTGGTCCTTACTCTTCAATACCACTAACTACAAGCTGTCAGCCAATGACATGTAACTACAGCGCAAGTTTGTTTACTTTGTCTCTAGTTCCCCTGCTGGGGCTCAGCCTGCTAGCTGCTGTCAATCAAACACAGACACGCCCCTTCCAGCCGGCTGAGACGAAAAAGAGCGTTTCTGATATTTCCCCATAGACCCTTTTCTTCCTTTTAACAATAAAAACTATTAGCAACACATTATATGTGTAATTATGTCATGCTGACATAATGTTTGACTACAAAAAGGGATGACTAAATATGATTTCACTTGGACTTTAATGTCACTCATGGAGGCGGCTTGAGGGAAGGCGCCAGTTTTAAAAAGTCTCACCATATGAGATATGTCGTACTTGCTGTTTACCGATCTGCTGTCTTTATCCTTGCAGATGGAGCTTCAGAGCTAACTCCTGTTAACAATAACATAAGACTTCCTGCAGCTGCTTCACGGTAAAAAAAATCCCACCAGTGATGATCTGTGAGATTTTGATCGTGAAGCAGCTACAGCTTCTTTTTTTTCTCTTCTTAATGTCTGAACAGTAAAATCCTTGGTAACACTTTGCCTAAAAGTCAAATCAAAGTCTAATGTTTTGTGTCAAATTTCATGCGAACAGGACTTGTGAGCTTTTTCAAAACGTAGCCATGAGCACCTCTATGGTGCACGTCGGCTGTGGTAAACAGACACTTTCCTCTCTTTAGCTATGCTCGGGCGTGGCTCTAGAGAGAGTGATCAGTCCACCACTTTGGTTAGACTAAAATATCACAACTATTTGAAAGAATTTTGTACAGACATTCATGGTCCCAAGAGGATGAAGCCGACCGATTTGGTGATCCCCATCTAGCATATTTGTCCAATACATTGGTTAATGACCTGCAAAACTAATCAGCCCCAGCTGTACTTTGTGTTTAGTGCTTATTAGCAAATGTTAACATGGTAATGCTAAACTAAGATGGTGAAAATTATACCTGCTAAACATCAGCATGTTAGCATTTAGCTCAAGTACAGCCTCACAGAGCCGTTAGCATGGCTGTAGACTCTTTGTTTTGTCATACAGTAGATGGTCAAAACAGTAAACATTTATGTAGCAACCCATGTATCTAATGCTGTGTGTGATTTATCTGAAGTCATGGGAGTCCAGAGATGATGCATGTCATATTTGGAGGAGATGGGATCAGTGGTGTAGGAGATTTTTAGAAAATGGCTGTTTTAGAAAATTAAAAAGCTACATTTGGTCAGATGTGTGCCAGATTTGGCATTGCAAATCTGATGGGCATAGTGCACATGCTGCCAGTCTTGGCGAGATTCGGAGAATATATTGGCAAGACAGACAGAAGTGTTTTACTACTGTAGAAGATGGTGTTCAAAATATAGGCCTGTTTTCAATAATCAGTGACTTTCAGACTCCAGAGAATCTTTTATGTATACATACATATATATGCATATATATATATATATGTATAATATATATAATATATATATTATACATATATAATATGTTATTATATATATATAATAATATACATATATATGTTAATATGGGCACACTTGGGTGACAGAAAATGGACTACATAGCAAAAGTATGTTTTGCAGGACTGGCGCAAAACTCAACAGCAGACCAGTGTACTACAATCTGGGTAATTTGTATAACTTTGGTGTAATTTTAGTGGGATCTATCTGGTGATTTGTTACCAAAACATAATGAACCCCTAATTAAGTTTAACCAAATTACAAAGTCACAAATCGATGATTTTAGTGAAGAAGAGGCGTAGCAGTATTTCATGCTTGGGTTGCTTGAATCTTTATTAGGCCTCACTAGCTTTACAGATCTCTACTGCAATGCTAAAACTAGATTATTTGAGCTGCTTCAGATTGACATGTTGGCTTCAGAAACGCCCACTAATGCGGTGGTTTCCCCTTAAAACCAGCTAAAAAACAGTCTTGTGGTGTCCAAGGCTTTGGCAAACTGTCAGAAAAGATACACTTTGTTCACCAAGACTACAGACAAATTGTTAAAGTACTTTGGACTGTGAAGATTAAATTCTGTCTGGAAGGAAAGGATCTTTGTGGAATCCAATACTAACGCACGTTGTTCAAAGTGTCAGATTTGATCATTAGTGAGGAGGATTGAGGAGGAGTTTGTCTAAAAGTACAAGATCCATCCAAGAGTGTTTCGTTTGGAAGAAAATATGAAGCTATAAACTGAATAAATACACGAGAGACATTTGGACAGTTAGGTATTAGGTTTATCATCCTGAAACTTTAGTTAAACAAGACTGTGGACAAAACCAGGCGGAATATTTTCCTGCAGTCTGCCATTCAGTCTTGTTGTTGCTGATGGACAAGTGACAAACACACATGAAAACACACTGTCACAGGAGACAGATGGCACGATTTGACAGAGATTAGAACAGGCTTGTTGTTTGGTCTTTTTGTTATGGCTCCGTGTTTTTATTGTTTATTTCAAACATATTACGCTGCCAAATGTGAAATTGTCTGGCAAGCAGCAAGGAGTAGAGACGCAAGAAAGATGTTTTTGTCTGCTTGCTCTGCTTTCATACTTGTCTCCTTCAGTGTTTCAGGTTACTCTGCCTGCTGGCATGTTCAGCTTTGCCGTGACTCATCGTACCTTCTCAATATGTATGTTTGTTTGTGTTCGAATCGTTAAAAACATAGGACATTTGTATTTACCCATATGCATTGTAGCTGCTACCTGAAAAGCAGATCTGCAGTAGATTCTCAGGGAATTGTGTTCGGATATAGAATTTCTTCTGGTTTATTTCAGTTTGTTAAATGTATGATTGGTGGATTATTAGCTCACTTTTATCTTATGTAGACTTAGATACCTGAAAATCTTTGCTGGTGAGCAGGTGTGCTGTTGATGTCTATGTAAGTGTGGCACACAAAGCTCAGTAATCCCTTAAACAAGGTAAAGCAGAAGCACATGCCGGAGGCATAATATCTGTTCACTTCACTGCTTCAGTGCTGGACAGGAATTCTCACTTTCCCTCTTTTCAAACTGCTGCTTCCCTTCTGCTTTTTGCAGCGTGAATATTTTACTTATGGTTCCGCTGCTTTGTTAACCTACTTAATGCTTTGTAAAGGTTAGATAATTTTGTAATTAAGCACCACTCTGTGCCTTCTCGCTGCAGATCCCAGTGAGACCGTGGCACTTCCCTGCGTGCATGAGTTGTAAGGGTGTGAGTGTGAGTGTGTGTGAGAGCAAGTGAGCGCCAGCGCTCCCACATGGCCTCCATGCAGGACGGGCTGAACTTCACGGCTCCTCCCTACGGCAAGGTCCTGCTGCTGGGTGCTATCGCTGCTGCCTCAGCCTTTGTTGTCACGATCCTCATCGTGGTGCTCTGCGTGGGCTGCCAGAGGTGAGAGCAGGCACTGTGCATGCACTTATGACCACACACACATACACACACACACACACACACACACACACACACGGATACACACATGTGCTCACTTGCATTTGCAAGCCACTGAATATTTACACATCCACGCACAAGTAGTGGAAGAAGTAATCAGGTCCTTTACTTAAGTAAAAGTACCAATACAACAATGTAAAAATACTGCAAGTAAAAGTCCTGCATTCGAAATCTTACTTACAGAAGTATTATCAGCAAAATGTACTCAAAGTAAAGGTACTGCAGTAAAATGTCGCCTGTGACTGATATATTATTATAGATGAGATTATGAGACTGTTATTACTGCTGCATCAATGTGTAAACAGCATTTTATTGTTGTAGCTGCTCGAGGTGGAGCTAGTTTTACCTAAGTAATATACATTTAGGTAGTTTAGTCCACTTCCAAACCTAAGGGTTGAGCCCCTCCAAAGAGCCAAGACATAAATCTGAGGGGTCGTGAGATGGTTGATGGGAGAGGAAAGAAGAAAAGACAAAGTTCTGATACACAAATTTGTATTTGATTATTTTGTGAAATATTGGATAATTTGACCTCTTCTGAAGTTCAGACAAGAAATTACTCATGGCTAACAACTCATAGACATCTGAAACGTGACTAGGGGCCCCGACTGATTTTTCATAAGAGGTCTCAATCCAAAGAACTCAGAACCACTGGTTTAACCTTTAACAATTAATTGTATTTTATAAGCTTATCATATGATTTTTTTATGGAAAATATTAATCTGAAAAGTAACCAGTAACTATAGCGTTAAAATAAATGTAGTGACGTAAAAATATTTCCCTCTGACTTGTAGTGGAGTAGAAGTATAAAGTAGCACAAAATAGAAATACTCAAGTACCTCAAGTAAAGTACCTCAAAGTTGTACTTAAGTACAGTACATGAATAATTGTACTTAGTTACTCTACACCACTTGCACGCACATATGCAAATATACACACACACACACACACATGCACAGTCATAAGATGACTCAGACACACAGGGACAATGACTCAAACTCTGCGCATGCACACACACACAGAACTCCACACTGTAGTAAGTGTCAACCTGTGTGACAGAGCGGTTGTGTTTACCACAGGAAGGGGAAGACACACAATGTTCCCGGCGAGGGTGGAAAACACCGTCTCATGGACATGGTAGGTATCAAGCAACACTCTCCTCCGTGTTTTGTTTGTGTTGCAGCAGAGGTAGCTGAAGCAACTTAATTCACCAGGGAACAATATCATTCAGAGGACATCTCTTCAGTCTTAATTAGTGTTTAACTGGCCCTGTGTGTGTGTGTGTGTGTGTGTGTGTGTGTGTGTGTGTGTGCGTGTTGTCAGGGTATACTCAGGCAGTCGAAGCTGCGGTCCATCAGTAAATCAGACACTGAGATGAACAAGATGAACTGCAATGGCAAAAGTGAGTACATCGTTCACATACAAATCCTGACCTGTGTGCTCTGTAAACAGTACCTCACTGTTGTCTGGTGAAAACCTTGTATCCCCTAAATATCAGCTCTTCTGGAACTAAACAGCCCGGTCTTGTTTTAGCTGCATGACAAAGCACTTTTGGCATCATCGAAAGGATTTTGTGGGGAATTTTCTGAGCTGCAGGGGAAAATTGTTCAACCACATGAGCATGGAATTTTTTTTAATCTTATTTGAGAGCATAAAAAACACAGACAGTGGAGATATAAGGTTTTCACCCAACAGAATCAATGCAGTCCTTGAAATGGAAAAAATGGAAAATCAATTGGAATATTTAGCAGCAGATCGATAGCATGACAAGTAAATACATAAATGGAACAATCATCCACAAATAAATGTAACTGTAACACAACACAACCAACCCGTAATAATGCAAATAAACATTTAGGTAAATGTTTAACATCCGCGCCGATCTTTGATCAATAAAAGCGTCACCTCGCACTTTTCTTCATTCTGATCTGGCCCTAAATTCATACAAAACCTCTCTGTAATAGAATTTAAGGACACTTTAGAAGAGAAATTTGAATACAAAATTCACATTACATTTACAGCTCAGCCTTATTCCACTAGACTGTTCAATCTTGATTTATGAACATGCATCTCTCTCAAAGACAGAAATCAGAGAGCCAAGACAAGTCCTGGAGCTCCGTTGCTGACAGTCAACAGGGAACTGTTATTGTGGGCACTGTGACAGTAGCCTGAGAGGGTTTGAAGAAATATAAGCATATGTCCTGCTTCATATTTGTCCTGCTTCCACTACATTGGAATTAAGTCAATTTGGATGCATTTTCTCAAACATCTATGTCAGCTCCCAGTTTACTGTCAGCTCCAGATTTTTCTCTTAACAGCGAGAGATTTATTCATGTTCGCAAATGTTTGTTGAACTGTCCAGTGCAAGAGGAGTAAACGTATGTGAATTCTGTTTTATGGTGGGCAGAGGCATCTAAAAAGAAACGTCCAGCCAGCATGGACCTTCTGCTGCTGCTCAGCCGCCGGTCTAACTCTGACCTTCGTTCTCAAGGCAGGCAGCTTCCCCAGATCCCCTCCGGGACTGGAGAGGACGGAGAGCACACTTACTCTGAGGTGGGCCGACGCTCCTCCACCACACGTACTGACGATGCCCTCTACGCCATGGTAGGCAGGGCCGGGCAGACGGACACTCCAGCCCCTCCGGCTGTCCCCGCCAACACCCCAGCGCCCCCAGACCCAGACGGGGATGTGGAAGGAGGGCTGCCCGAACCTGAGGCCCAGGTCATGTCCCCACCTCATCCTCAGGAGACGGCCGAGTACGCCTGCGTCAGGAAGCTAAGGAAGGCCGAGAAGGCACCCCAAAAGAGGGACAGCGGGACAGATATGGGGGAGCCTCCGGCACCGCCTCCACGACACGCCCCGCCGTCACATCCCGCCCCTCCTCCACCACACCCTCACAGCACGAAGTTGCCCCGTAGAAACATGGACACCTTCAATGTCCCGGCATTCCCAAAGGTTGGTAGGGGAACTTTTTGATGAAAGTTTAAAAAATCATACAATGGATATATTACAGTAGTTACAAAAGGACAAGGTGCGCTTACTAATAGCTTTTTCCAGACCATGAGATGCAGTTGAAAGCTTCAGAAAAAGCTATTAAGTGGACCTTCTTGTCCGGGCTCAGGTGACAGGTCATTTGTTTGGGCGGAAGGATTAAATTAGATTTTTTTCATGGGAAGACGTTAGATAAAGAGCAGAAAAACATGTAACTTGTAACTTAAATATTACCAGATTCCCACATAAATAACACGTAAACTAGTTGGTGACCTTGTATTTGATGCCACTCAAAACAAAGGCTACAGATCTTCTTTGTGATCAGCCTGGACAGCATCATCTCTTAATTTCGTAGCTGTGAACAGGATTCAGTTTTATGGGCTGAGGGAAGTGATGACTGGAGGGGGAGAGGCAGTTAACAGCTAAGTTGGGTTCCTAGTGGTTCTCCAGAGGTCTGACTGGAGCAATAGATGAGATAATACAAAGTAGATTAAGACTGAGTTGATGCCTTGTACACTGACTTCATTGGAAGGCCCTAATAGTTAATTATCCACGCTATTGGTTTAGCTCTTCAGACTAATCTCAACTATTGGATGTATTGCCATGAAGTTTAGTACAGACATTCATGTTTCCCAGAGGATAAATCCTACTGACTTTGATCTCCTGACTTTTCTCTAGCGCAACCATGAGGTTCTCATTTGTGGTTTTTAGTGAAATGTCTTGCAACCATGGGATCGATTGTCATGAAATTTGTTACAGACATTCATGTCCTCCTCAATGAATTATTAATAACCTTGGTGATCCTCTGACTTCTCATCTAGGTCAACATTTTTATTCGTCCAAGACTTTGGTTTATGACTAAATACCTGCAAAACAAATGACATTCCCATCAGCCTCAGCTGTACTTTGTGGTTAGTGCTATTTAGCAATTGTTAGCATGCTAACACACCAAACTGAGATGGTGAACATGGTGAACATCACCTGTTAAACATCAGCACGTTAGCATTATCACTGTAAGCATGCTGACATTTCCATTTAGCTAAGTACAGTCTCAAAGAGCTGCTAGCATGGCTGTAGACTCGTAGCAGGCGTTCAGAGTGAAAACAGCCCTGTGTTGAAGAAAATGTAAGGCTGCGTTGGGTGTGTTGCTTCAAGTACAAGTGAGATGTGAAATACAATCCATGAAGTCCACTTAGAGTAACAGATCCATAAATTTAAAGGCTCATTTTTTATCTGTAGTTACGACAATTGCCAGTTGCAGTAAAAATATAGCATTCACATTAAAGGGTTATCTAACAGGAATGTACACTTTGATTGGCCACTGCAGCGCCTTGCCGGATGATGTCACTTTTAGTCAAGTTCAGCCTGGTTCAATCTTTTTGCTGGACGACCCCGTTTTTTTTGTTGTTGCCGTTGGCGTTGGCACCCCCTCTGTGTCGGCGAACTGGCCTCTAGAGTCGGTCTGAAGGCGGCCTTAGTCTTGTTTAAACACACATAGTGTGTCAGTTTGGTGTGAAAAGTCTCTCTGAGATCTTTGTTCTGGTTGTCAGGCTCAGATTTTTGTTGCTAGCTGTATTGACATGTGTAACAAATGTCTTTGTGATAAATGTTTAATTCTGTAGTTCTTTGTCAGCATCAGTATGACATAATAATATGCAGTTTGTAGTCCAGGTACAGCGAGCAGGATCCGGAGAGTATTTCAGTCAGATTTCCTGTTGATGCTGCAGAGGATCTACACAGTTGTAATTGTGCCAGTGTTGCAGTTTTCTCTGCACTCGGCTACATCATGCATGGTGTTGTGATATGTTAGCACTTCTGTAGACATTTCTTTGAAGTCCGGGCAGTGAGCTGTGTTTATTTGTCGAAGAGTTCTTGGTGATAGTGGGGTATTTCTGCTCTGAGCAGTGTCACCTCCTCCATATGTTCGCAGCAGCAGGAGTGTAGGCAGACTCTCTGCTTTTGCTGTGGATATAAGGCTTTGTGCTCCCCTCCAGGTGACAGTGGGAGAGCACTTGCAGCCCTGTGTGAGGTAAGCGAGGTCGCGCTCTCTGCTGTGACCTGAGTTCAGTAACACGCACAGTTCACAGGGCTTACATGTGTACACGGTCTGCTCGCAGGGCTCTTCGTCACCGATTTTCTTGTGCGTGACACAACATGCTGAAATTGAGTCATCCAGAATATAAGCACATGGCTCCTCACGATACAAGCTCCAACTTCCAGGGAAAATCTTTTCAATACTGTATGAAATCCATCCAATACATTTCTAATGCCCGCTCTGTGCTACAACACTTCTGCATGATTAAAGTGGCTAATTTGTCTTTTATGAACCCCACTGGGTCTAGTTTTAAAATGCTGTTTTTATTTTCACAAATACTCAAAGAAGACATGCATGAACATGCGAGCAGCTCTGCCACAAATGTAATT
This sequence comes from Siniperca chuatsi, assembly GCF_020085105.1. NCBI lineage: Eukaryota > Metazoa > Chordata > Actinopteri > Centrarchiformes > Sinipercidae > Siniperca > Siniperca chuatsi. Next base: position 24,809,677 of record NC_058051.1, on the reverse strand, counting down.
TCTTGTTCTGTTGACAGGAAGTGATGTTTATGGGCAATGGAGAGCAGTACATCTGGAAGCCTCCAGAGGATGAAGAGATGCTCATACACCAAAATAAAGCCCTGGGACCGTTGGGTGCTCACACAGTGGAGAATATACAACCGTCTGCTGCTGTGGTGAGCGAGGACTCTTCAGTCTGTGCATCAGCCTTTCTGTTAAATTACTGTGTTGAAGCTCCCTATTCCCAATGTTCCCCTTAAATTTACTATTAGGTAGCTTTAATATTAGACAAAACATTTTTTACAGTATCCATATTCTGTATCTGCTTGACCCAGCATTTATATCACTCTTAAAGGTCCAGTTTGCAACATTTAGGAGAATCTATTGGCAGAAATGGAATATAATATTTATATATTTATATTTACGTATGTTTTCATTAGTGTATAATCACCTGAAAATAAGAATTGTGTGTTTTCGTTACCTTAGAATAAGCCGTTTTTATCTACATATGGAATGGATCCCGTTCCTAGGAGGTCGCCATGTTGCACCGCCATGTTTCTACAGTAGCCCAGAACAGACAAAGCACTGGCTCTAGATAGGGCCTTTCGAGTTTTGCGGCCACCGTAGTTTCTCCTACACGCTTGGAAGGGGAAAGTGAGGCGAGCGGTATTCAAATGGTTGCAGACTGCAATTTCACTGCTAGATAACACTAAATTCTACACACTAGACCTTTAAATTGATTTAATCCAGCCTGTTTGTGCCTCTCATGTACAGTATTACCAGTGCATTTGAGTCACAGAGCTAAGCTCTCTTGGATTTTTTTAAAACCAAGAAGGTCGTTTAACAAATGTATAGCAGTCCTGAAGGTATTTCAAGAATCCTCAAAAGACTCCTCTAACCATCCAGCTGAAAAAAAAAATTCGGTCCACTGCATAAAAAAGATTTTTAACAAATTTTCCAAGTTACAACTCTATTTCATAATTCACACAAAGATGGTAGCTGAAAATGACATGAGCAAGGAGATATGTCCTTTCTGGCTACCTGGATATGAAATAAGTCCCAGCTTGGGAAACAAGTTAAACATGTTTTTTATTGTCCAGCAGACGCAATATTTAAAAAAAGTTTAAAGGAATAATTCCATGTTTTGGGAAATATGATTATTCACTTTGCTGTTGAGAGTTAGAAGAACATCTTTGTCCGTTAAATATTAAACTGGAGCCAGCAGCCAATTAGCTTAGCCTAAGAAGGGGGTCATGTGCCAGACTATTTTTTGGCACAGTGATTTCTTAGAGACTCCGCTGATTGCCTGGCAACCTCAGGCGATAACAAGCACTTAACTCCCCGTAAAACCACAACTTGTCATTTTTACATTTCAGTTGTTGTATGGATTAAACAAACAGTATAACGTGTTAATTAGTGAGCTTTAGAGGTGCTGGTAGGCAGATTTTGGACTGAGGCAGATTAACTATTTCCCCCTGTTTCCAGTCTTTAGGCTAAGCTAAGCTAATCGGCTGCTGACTCCAGCTTCATATTTAATGTACCTACAACAGTATGATATTGATCTTCTCATTTAACTCTTGTCAAGAAAGTGAATAAGCGTATGTCCCAAAATGTCAAACTATTCCTTTTCTTTTTTTACGGTCTCAATAATGTGTTGTTTGACTGCAGGTGGCTGAGATGTACTCGAAGGTGTGTAAACCAGGAAAGAAGAAGAGAGCTGTACCGGGGTCTCCCCCAGCCAATCCTGGCTTCCGGACCTTGGGTCGTGGTGACCGGGACCGAGACCGGGACGGGGGTTTTAGTGTAGTGGTCAAACCCCAGACGTGGGCCCTTCAGGAGGGCAAAGCAGTTGGAGGGCCCCTTGACGACCACTGCTATGAGTCCATCGGGACAGAGGAGTGCGATCCGGCTTATGAGAACATGGAAGGTGGAGGCGCCTGGAAGCGAGAGAGGCCCCCCAACACGTGTGCCACCCTGCGGCCAAGGAGGAAGAAAGCCCAGCAGCCCTTGCAACAGCAGCAGCCCCCTCCGCCGCCGCCGACGCAGCAGACCCCCAAGTTACAGCACCTGCCTGCCAAAGCCCTGCTGCTGCCAGGAGAGAACCTGTATGAGAGCATCGGCGACCTGAAGCAGGGCTCCGCCACCTCCAGCACCACCACCATCTTCACTTTCAACGATGGCATGGAGATGTATGTAACAGGGCTCTGAGGCGGTGGCTGCACTGTGACCCCTATCCTTCCAACTCAAGGAGCTGAGCTAACACCACAAGGAGTGACGGCTGAGCCCCTGTCATGCTCACCCACACATACTGTTTACATTCAAGTCATAACATCATGCCTTTCACAGGCTGCGGAGGCCTTGGGGCAGTAATGTTGATCTTTTATGAACTGGGCTGAATACGAAGTCCAATCTATAAACCTTAAAAGGAATCCAAAGGTAGTGAATAATAAATGAGCACAAGACCATTGCAGAGCAATCTGTAGGTAACAGTAGCACTTCTATTTTACTGATACATATGTGCAAAGCACAATAAAGTAAAAAGCCTAAATTCTTCCTCAATTCTAGCGGGTAAAAATAGTTGTTTACCTGGTCTAGCAGGACTTCTATTTGGGGAAAAGGCACAGCATTGTGTGAAATCTTTTGGTAGCACTTAGTCTGTCATGAACAGGCCTTCCCTGTAGTTGGTCAAGATGTGATTCAGGATGGAATTTAAATGATATAAAGGAATGAATTACTAATCAAAATACTTGAAAGCTCAGGGACCAAGAGAATCAATTATGAGAGTATTATAACAAAAATTGCACACATTTTGCATTCCTCCTAAAAGCTTCGACTAATTTAGACCATCATCATATTTAAAAACCGACCAGATACTTCCCTCCATCTTGTTTTGTTTCATCCTACATGGACTGAACACTGTCTCCACTGCCGTCTGTAAATGAAGTGTTTTACTTTCTTGATCCTGTTTCTGCACTTTGCCTGCTACAAGTTGCATGCTAAAAAAGTGAAAAAAACAAAAAATAACAAATAACAAAAAATCAAGCACTGTCATGTGGTACCTCTATATGAATGTTTTTCTTTCTATTGTTGTTGGTTGTTTTTTTTGTGTGTGTGTTGCTTTATTTCTCTGTAGAGCACAAAGCCAGTTAGATTAAGGATGTCTTTTGCTCAGTGGGACTCTGTGCAGCAGAAAGGAGAGTAAATTTTCTCTCATCCTTTGCCTGCCACACACACAGTACAGATGAAACATGACTAAAGAGAACTGCTCGAGTCCTAAAGGTGGAGACAGTCCACTCAACCCCCCCGTCCTCTGCTCAGTCCTCACTCATATCTGTGGACCATTCATCTACATAGTCCCTGCCTTGTGCTCATAATGAATCTGCTTGGGTTTCACCATAGTGCAGCTTGGAAAGCTAAAGTAGAACTGATGTGTATTAGCAACCGTCATGTCTCATCATCACTCCATCGATGAACACTCTCTCCTCTCTCTGTTATCAGTGTTAAAAATATTGCAGAAATGATAAAAATGTGAAGCAAATGGTTCGCTAAGTAGCAGAGCATCACCCCGAGGATAACACATTCAAAATTACATCCACAATCCTGGACAATAACGATGATTTCATTTGACCAAATATCCCCAGCAAACAATGTGATTATACTGTATGTTGATGCAATGTGTATGTACATTACAAAAGAGAAAGAATAATAAATATATCATCAGTGTCAAGAAATCTATCTTTTTCTATTATGTTTAATTGTGTTTTGGAATGACTTATCTTGTGACACAAACTGCAAAAACAGCTGCAATGTAAATCTTCAGTGTATTCTGTTTGTTGTTTTTGAAGCCATGAAGCTACGGTGTGTTCTTGGAAAGCCCAGCTAAGTTAAATGTGGCAGCTAATGTTGTGTGTTTGCTATTCAGACTACAGGGTCTTGTACTCAGAAGCGTGTAATTAAGTGCTAAGTGCAAAAGATTGTAATGTTTTATATCAAGATTACTATTCATGAAATGTCAGTCAAGTTTATACTTTTGTAATAAAGTGGCACTTTAAAAAAAAGATGTTTTATCTCATAGTGTCAGTTATTATGACGCTGATGACGACCTTCTCTAAGGCCTCAATATCACCAAGAGTTCACTTTGCCATCTACTACAGACTGATCAAAGACCCTTTTTTAATTTAAACCTTTTCAAAAGCCTGTTCAAAAGCTGCTGAAGATTCATCCTATCAAAGGAAATCTTAACATACCTATGCACTTACAGTCTTAGGGTCAAATGATTTTAAAAAGTGTAATATTCTTATAATATTTTATATCTCTAGGCTGCTTTTTCTTCTATTGTCCCTTGCTTCTTTGTGTACAACCTTACAACCTCATTCCACATGGAGTGTGTATGTGCACGTGTGCGTTGTGTGTGTGGTTGAGTAGCCTTCCCATGTTTTTTTTTTTAAATCTGTGTGAATGTCTGTGTGCACGTGCACATGTGCCAGAGTAGCGGGGTCTGCGTCTGAGTAGCTGTGGTGGGGGGGAGAAAGAAAAAAAAAAATAGGTCACCCCTTAAAACAAAAAGCTTGCAGTCAACATCGCAACCGTCTGCTGAATTTTCATTGGCGGGCTTGTCTCCATGGTAACAGGTTAACCTTGAGGCAGTAGTCACATGGGCGAGCAAGTCTTCTGCTGTCTTGGAGAATACAGCGTGCGTCGTATGACATCCGTGATCACAGTGTCACCCGCTCGGTGAGGAGCTATCGCACAGGGGGAAAAAAACATCCCCAAAACAAACATGCAGGAGCAGGAGATGCTGTAGGTGTGAAGATGATACAACATTCACAGCTTATGTGATGTGTTAATCTCACTGTGAGGAGTATGAATGGTTGAATAAATACATGAATGAGACTGCCAGATTCATTGAAGGTACATAACAGTGAAAAGACACAGGATAATACTGAGCATAAGGTCACAAACTGGCTGGGGAAACATATTATTAGCAAGCGGTGTCTCAAAACAAGGAGCACGAGTGTGTTCATGCTTGTAGTAAACAGTGTGAACACAACAGGGAGGGAAAACTAGGAGGCTTGAGGTTTTTTATTGCTCATTTTGTAACCCTGAAATCACATTAATATCATTATCTTGCGTGTTTATAACTGAGTGTTAACACTTTAAATTCTGCACCAGATCAAATCAGTAAAATCCTGAACCAGAAGGATGTTTTCATTACTGCAAAACTACCATTCATGACGTTAAATCTCAACATATTTTAACTTGTACAATGGAAGTGATTCAGAGTCTGTATGCATTCTTCTGTACTGTAAAGAGACACTGATTTCTCAAAGGGACATGCTATAAATCACACTGAGAGAAGCTAAATGTGAGCTATACTGACCCCATCAGGCATTAAGGTGCATCACAAGGGGAGGCAGGCAGCCTGTATCTGAACCCTGAGAGTCAGAGGACTGTGGAAAATATTCAGAAGTGAGCATGTGACCATCCGTGACCTCGCAATTATGATCTGATCCACATCTGGCTGATCAGTCAAGACACATAATGAAAACAAGTCCATTTCCAGTGGAAGTAGAAAGAGGCAGTGAGAACTGAAAACAAAATCTGAATTAAATCTCCAAGGTGTTTTCTTATACCCTGAATTTAAGATTACACCTATTGTGAATGTGTAAACCTTCAAGATTTAGATACTCTTATCCTTTGTGATTTATGTTTAATATAACATTTCTGACAAGTACTCTACTCTAGATGTGAGTTTATCACATAACATATATATAAAAATGTCTTATTAGAGCAGCGTAAAGTATGAATGGATTTATATCAGAACGTGTTCTTGAGCCTGTTGCACCAGCTGTTCATAAATTCAAAATTAGCCTATTTATAATTAGTCCCAGTTTGTGCCTCTCATGTTTTAACATTACATTCAAGTCAGCGCTATGGGTCCATGTTTTAACATTACATTCAAGTCAGCGCTATGGGTCAGATTTTCCTGTCCTCAAGGTATTTCCAGAAACTTCAAAGACTCTTCTAACCATCTGGATGAAATAATATTCTGTTTGTTACACGATAAAACAGATTTTTAACTTGTTTCTCAAGTTGCGTCGCTTTTTAGTAATCCAAAAAAAGATGGTACCTGGAAATTACATATTTTCTTGCTCAATTTGAAAAAAAAATGTAATTATCAGTTATATTGGTATATATTGATAGGCCTGGGAGCTTGAGGGTTCTGCGCAGTATCTTTGCTGTTCCCAGTACTGCACTCTTCTGGACCGAGATGTCTGGTGTTCTTCCAGGGATCTGCTGTAGCCACTCCTCCAGTTTGGGGGTCACTGCCCCGAGTGCTCCGATGACCACGGGCACCACTGTCGCCTTCACCTTCCAGGCCTTCTCCAGCTCTTCTCTGAGCCCTTGGTACTTCTCTAGTTTCTCATGTTCCTTTTTCCTGATGTTGCCATCACTTGTGTAACCGTCGTACTTCTGCGTTGTGTAGATCTTGCGGTGTGGTGCACAAGGAGCACGTAACACAGTGGAACGTTCGGAGGCGCTCTCCGTTTAATCTCTTCCCAACACGGGATTTACAAAAAGGGACAACATACCTCTTCCCAACACGGGATTTACAAAAAGGGAAGAGGAAGTCGCAACCCTTGTATTTATACAGGTGCAGCCGGGGGACACACGAAGAAGAAATTAAATAAAAATACAGAAGAAGGGGCTGGAGGACCAAAGCAGCACAGCAAATCAAAAGCCAGGTATGAAACAGTGACAAATAAAAGAACAATTTTGTGTAATTATATTATAAATAATGAACATGTTACATTCACCCCTAGAATTACACAAAATACCAGGCACAATTCTCGAGAGTACAGGAAACCAATCACCACTGTTCCCAATATGCTAATGAGGAATACTTAATTACCATTACAGCTACACACCCAGTTACGAAAACCATCAAAAAGATTAGCGTGAGAAAAGGACTGGCCAAATCCCATCTACACACATAGGGAAAAAGAATATGCCCACCTACATATTCTATACATATGTAACTGTAATACACCTCAGAATAGACTAGACCCATGTCAAATAATTTCAAATGACAAACTCAAAATGACAACATTACAAAAATGTTGCAAACCTCTCATAAAACAAAAATGGAAAACAAAACTGTATTCCAACACCAAAAACTCCAAAGACCGACGCAAGTCACTAGTGCATAATTTCAATAAGTCTAGACACTGGTCTCAGTAACCGTCCAGCTCGGGATCTACGGTCAGGAACAGTGTCAACTTCAGTCACCATAGGGTCAGTAGGCAGGACAGAGTCAGGGGATGTAACAGTCTCTGGGTCTGGGCAAGGGGCAGAACTGCATTGCTCAACAGCTCCAGCTTCCAGCACATTATCTGGCACAGTATCTTCCAGCGGATCACCATCTCCTGCATCCGTAACACTGCCAGATGCTGATGGTAACTCAGACACCCATGCCCTTGTCCGAAACTCAACTGACCCCGAAGCAACATCAGTGACTGCTGACCTGTCTACACTGATGTCCACTGAACTTGATGCAAGGGACACAACATCCTGTTCCTGAGCATTAGAATCTGAATCAGACAGAGGCAGGAAGTTCACTGGCATTATCAGATTACGATGAACAACTTTTATCTGACCACTGGTGGGGTTCTGAATCTTAAAGGTGTGGCTCTCATCGTTTTTCTCGATCACGACATAGATCGTGTTTTCCCAACGATCAGCGAGCTTCCGTTTTCCACGCTCCCCCTTGTTGGCTAATAACACTCGATCATCCACATCCACCGGAGCCCCACGCACTTTCTTGTTGTACAGATCACTGTGGCGCTGAAGTTGTTTAGTTGCCATTGATTGTGCTATGGCCACTGCTTCACACAGGTTTTTTCGCAAGGACTTTTCGACCCTGATGTGAGTCGAAACAGTGGTTTGGCTATAGTAGAACAGCCCTCAATAAACTGCTGGTAATACACCACCATACCAAGGAACGAACGAACTTTGCGCTGAGATGGGACATCAGTGCCATCCTCCATAAGGTCAGCTTCTGTCAAAGAGGTTATGGCTGCAACTTTATCTGGGTCAGACTGAATACCATCAGCGCTGATGATATGACCGAGAAACTTAACTGACCGTCTTAGAAAGTTGCATTTCTTGGGCGCGAGCTTGAGGTTATGTAACTGTAGTCTCTGAAAGACCATCTGTAAACGTTCAAGAGCCATATTTTCAGTGGGCGCGAACACGAGGACATCGTCCAGATAGCACAACAAACTGAGGAAGTTTTGATCGCCAAAGATCCCTAACATCATCCTCATGAACGTCGCCGGACTGTTACAAAGGCCCTGAGGCATCCTATTATATTCATACAGACCAAATGGTGATGGGAAGGCTGTATATTTCCTGTCATCCTCATGAACCTCCACATTGTAATATCCTGAAGTGAGATCCATTGTTGAGAAAAAGGCATTACCACCCAAGGCTGATAAGGCATCGGCAGGATGAGGGAGCGGATGCGCGTCTTTGACAGTTCGTGCATTGAGCCAGCGGAAATCATTGCATATTCTCAAGTCACCGGTTTTCTTTGAGACTATCACCAGGGGTGACGCAAACTCACTGCTGGACTTCCTAATGATCTCACGCTCTTCCATGTCATCCAAAACCTCTCTCAGTTTCTCATATTGTGTTGGTGGTATGCGCCTACACGGGAGTCTGAAAGGTTTTTCGTCTGTGACTCTGATACGGTGCAGGTACCCAGTGGCCTTGCCGCAATCTAACTTGTCTCTAGAGAAAATAGACTGGTACTTTACAATAAGTTCTGCCAACCTAGCTTTGTACTCGAAGAAACCTCACATGACTCAATGTCTATGTCTGACAAACCTAGATCACACAACTCAGACTGGGGCGAACTAGCAGCAGTACACTGTGCCTTAGCTCGGGAATGGTCAGGTAAGGTGGACGTGTCAGACACAAGACTGGGCTCAGTTTTACCGGCTTTCTGACACTGTACTTGCTGACCAATGACAGACTGAGTACCACCAAACCTCTCAACTGACTCACACAGAGACACGTCAGCTACCTTAGCATTTCGTTTTAGGATGACATGCTTGTGGGATGGGTTCATTACTTTTAGTGGAAGCCAACCATCCTCCCTCAATAGAGCAACTGACCTAGCAAGTATAACTGTTCTTGGTCTGGACTTAGAGCTTGTAGGCTCCACTAATACTTCACTACCAACAAACCGTTTGTCCACATACTGCAGTTTGGCCCACACCAAGTGCTCAGTCATCGGCTCCAAAGTGACAGCTCTCCTGAGTTTGACAGTGCCAATCACATCTGGGACATCCTCGGTTTCCATCCCAGCCATCAAACTCAACAGCCGACGTTCTGCATCACTCCTGCATCCGTGCACAGCAGAGCCCTGATCCTGAAGTTCCCGCTTTAGTCCACTGATCACGTACCGCAACAGGTTACTGCCAACAATCAAATCATCACTCTGGCCATTGACAACTAAGGTAGGGACGATTACTCTGCAGCCGTACATTTCCATTTCGAGGTCGCACATGCCTTGGGGCAACGTTCTGGAACCCCCACACCCAATTAACACAATGTTTGTGGGCTGAAGGATGGGGTCTTTTAAAACAGCCTGCTGCAACAACTGAGGGACCAGACTGGAGCTTAAGGTACAAGCCATCGAACCGCTGTCCAGCAGGGCAGACACCATTACTTTTCCACCCAGTGTCACATTTTCATAGAACAGTTCATCATTTTGTTTGAGTCTCTGTATGTTTTGAATCACTGGCGTACGTCCCATGTTTCTCTCTTCGTAGACACTTTGATACACCGACTCTATATCATCCATGTCAGTATCAGGGGAATCAAACTCAGGCCCAACACTTGCCCCTACCACATGCAGGCCATCTAGTTTTCCTGCTGCTGTGCTGTTTGTGTAGTGGCTCTGGGTTTGACCGTGGCAACGGGACACTCAGCTCTGGTGTGGTCAGGAGCGTAACAGCTAAAGCATAGATGGTCAGACCTGCAGTGGTGTACTGTAGTGTGTCCAGCATCTCCGCACACAGCACAGGGCAGACCGGCTCTGACTTTGGGGTTTTGTGTGCGGGCATTGTACTTACTGAAAAGCCTGGGCTGCTGTTCTTGTTGCGCCAGGACACGTTCAAGCAGAGCAATAACTTTGTCCAGGCGGTCTGGTGCACACTCAGCTGGTTGTACATTGGGTGGTGCGACAGCAGCCACATTAGCAGTAACCGGAGACACACTATGCAGAGGGGCAGCAACCTCTCGGTGCTGCGAAAACAAGACAGTGTTCACTTTCTGCTTGGGTGTCTGTCTGAGGTCCTTAGCACGTTCTACCAGCTTTTCATGAATGTCAGCAACTGTCCATTGATGCATAGGCTTGCACCTCAATATGAGTGACAGTTCAGGGTCGGGACAGTTCTGTATAAACATGGCGGCTAGGTCACGTGACAGACAGTCAAAAGTCTTATTCTGTCTTTTCAAAGAGTCCTCAGTCACTTCTAGGGCTTTGTTAAGTCTCAGCCAGTAGTCAAAGGGGTGTTCGCCAGAGTGGGGTAGAGTAGCATAAAAGTCAGCTAATGGCAAACTAGAGGTCACAGTGTCACTAAAATGCTGCTTCAGTATCTCAAAAAATGGGCTCAGGGCCGTCAGTCAAAGTCAGAACTGGCTTACTGCGTATGCCCACCTTAACCACCTCACG